>NC_056731.1:708542956-708650219 GCF_019279795.1 Protopterus annectens
ATATATATATATGGGTCCCCTTCAGTCGATCGAACGTTTACAAGTTCGAACCACATATGGCCGAGACCATATGTTTGAACTTGTAAAAGTTTGATCGGACTGAATGGAGCTCTACGTACAGAGCGGAAAGGGAAGATTTCCCATTTCTGCAATGTAGTGTGATCTAGGAGTTGGTATATTTAAGTAAGGGGGGTGTGGGAGTGCAGGGGGGCATTGCCCCCCTGCTATATATGTTTAGTTTTGTGTTTTTTTGTTTTATGTGTTCTTATTTCAGTGTTCAAACTTTTACGAGTTCAAACATACGGTCTCAACCATATGTGGTTCGAACTTGTAAAAGTTCAATCTATTGAAGTAGATCCATATATATATATGTATATATATATATATATATATATATATGTGTGTGTGTGTGTGTGTTAAAATATATATATGTGTGTGTGTGTGTGTGTGTGTATGTGTGTGTGTGTGTGTGTGTGTGTGTGTGTGTGTGTGTGTGTGTAAGTATGAATATATACATATGTGTGTGAATATATATATATATATATATATATATGTGTGTGTGTGTGTGTGTGTGTGTGTGTGTGTGTGTGTGTGTATATATATATATATATATATATATATATATATATATATATATATATATATATATATATATATATATATGTATATATATATATATATATATATAAATATATATATATATATATATATATATATATATACATACATATATATATATGTGTGTGTGTGTGTGTGTGTGTGTGTGTATATATATATATATATATATATATATATATAAAAATAAAAAAGGGAATAGATATAAATATAAATTATATATATATATATATATATATATATATATATATATATATATATATATATATATATTTATTTATATATATTCCCTTTTTTATTCTTCTGTCTCCCTTGGCTTCCTTTCTGTCCACCCCTCTTACTATCTTTTATTATACATTTCCCTTTTATCTTTTCCACTTTTCTTTCTTCATACTCTCTCTTTCTTTAGTTTTTTTTTCCACTTCTCTCTTACAGGATCATAGGATCATAGGACTTTGCTAGGCTATTGGCTCCAAAGCCCTTATAAGCCTAGCCCAGAGTTTAGCCCATGTTTAAACAAGTCAGAACCCGATGCCCCTGTCCAGCAGGGACACAGGTGGAATCCCAGGAATGTATTTTCTGTTTCCCATCCAGTTACCCTGGCTGCGCTTAAAAAGAGGTAAAGGGGTACTCTGCTTGACGTGGAGAGGGAATCTGTTCCACAGATAGGGGAATCACTGGGAAACAAATCTGTCCCACCAACAAGACCTATTAATGTCACAGACCAGGTTGAGTTTGCACGTGCGGGTTACTCGAGCATTGCTTGGAGTTGTGGATATGTAGCAGTCTCATCAAGGCAGGGTCAGAGATCACCTTGTATGCCAAACAGAGGTCACATCTGATGAGTCTGTGTGAAACTAAGTAGAGGGCTAGGGCTTTTAGCCTATGTATGGTAAATTTTTGAGGACCTGAATTTTCCTGGTAAGGAACCTCTGTGGGCTCTGCAGCTGCTGCATGTGCTTTGTGAGGTACATGCCAAATGGGGCATTGTACTCAATAATGGGCCTTACAAGGGAAGAATACAGGGATGTTATGTCCTCTTTGTACCTGGATGAGATTCCCTTATTTATGAGGCAGGCCATGTAGAAAGCTTTCCATACAATGGGAGCAACATGGTGATCCAAATTCAGGTTGCTATCAACCTGGGTGACCAAATCCCTCATGACTGACTGTGTGCTTAGGACATTGTTATCAATGTGAATTTGTGGGGGCATCACTGTCCCAGAGGAGATGATGCATTTTTTGGTATTCAGCTTGAGGCCATGTTTCTGGCACCAGTCATTTGTTTGGGTGAGACCCTCTTGGACGAGGTCCACATCACTTGTGGAAATGACGACAGTGCCCAGCTTGCTGTGATCTGCAAACTTGGTCAGCCACAGCCCAAAGATTTTGGCCTGCACCTCAGAAAAGTATATCCCAAATAACAGAGAACCCAAGACCGAATCCTGGGGTATGCCACTTGTTACAGGTCTTCTGCTTGAGTTGGCTTCCCCTAGTTTGACTAGGTGGGATCTATCAGTGAGCCAGTTAGCTACCCATATGGTAACATGCCTAGTTGAGAGAGTTTATTATGCTTGAGTGGGGAATAGTGTTGACGACTTTGACCAGTTCAAGATAGGCTTGTGCTTTAATTCACTGTTTTTCCCATTCAATACCACTTTTTTCTTAGACCTTCATTTCCCCATGATCCTTTACTTTAAAACATGTAACTTCCTCCAACCCTAAACCACAATAAAGTACAGAGAGTACGATCCGATACCCAACATTTAACTCTTTCACTCTTCGGCTCCTTCTGCTTAAACACTGTTATGGCTTAAAACAACATTCTGTCTGATTAGAGGATGTAAACAATTTTGATTAAAGAAAGGCAGTCTCCATCCTGTACAGCATTCTTATTCCAATGTGATAAAAGAAACACAAACTCTCCACAGGAAGTACAACTCTGCTCAGTATGTCAGCAGCCCAAGACAACAGGAAAAGGAAGCACACATGCACTCCAAACAACTAAGTGAAAGTTACTTTGCCACCAAAACACAAAGCAAGCAAACAGGAATTAGATCAATACTTAAGTAAACAGGCAATCGACTTTTTGCAAGAAAAATCCCAAGATTCAAGAAAAAGAATTACTGAAATTTAACACTTCACCTTTGGTACACTGAATCTGCTACAAAGTACATCACATGAAAATAATAATGACCACAATGACAATAACAACAGCCAGAGTGCAAAAAGAATGGCATCAAGCCAATCCCACAAGTGCTACACACTTCAGCAAGTGCTACCAAACACGATTAAACAAACACCACAACAGAGCATATGGGGTTATTAACAGCTGTTAGTTTAAGGCTGGAAATTCTCATATTAACTTCAGATATTAAAATGAAAGATGGTACTAATTTGTACAAATAAGTACAAGAAGTGATGAGGTAAATAAAATTTGAGTCACTCATGGTATCAGATGACACTGAATCAGGTAAGCTTATTATTAAAGTGCTAATTAAATCAGTTTGCTGCAAGTGCGGCAAACAAAGAGTGGCAAAGTAGGGGGAAAATACTTGTGAGGTGCAATTTCCTAAGGGAAAGAATACTTGTACAACAGCAGCAAACAATTCATACAAAACTCCAAGCTCATTTTACATTCCCAACACAACTAAGAGGTCTGTTATCAGGGAAGTGTATATATACACACAGAATTATATACATATACATTATATATATATATATATATATATATATATATATATATATATATATATATATATATACACACACACACACACATGCATAAATATATATATATATATATATATATATATATATATGTGTGTGTGTATTTATATGCACATGCATATATATATATATATATATATATATATATATATATATATATATATATATGCACACATATGTGTATATATATATATATATATATATATATATATATATATATATATATATATATATATATATATATATATATATATATATACACACACACACACATACATAAATATATACATATCTATATATACTTATATATATATATATATATATATATATATATATATATATATATATATATATATATATATATTTATATATACATACATATATATGATATGGATCTACTTCAAATTGTCGAAACCCCACATCATTGAAGATGAGATTGTCGAGACGAGAATATTAAAATCCCATTTCAGTGAACCAGTTAAACAATGAAGATCTTCTCAGGGTAAGTCAACACTTATTCAGAAACAAACAGAACCTAAACCACACCATCCCTAACCACCCAATGGAGGGCTATGCCCCCCAATAACCCCCTACCTAAATATACCAACTCCGAGATTGCACTCGGCAAAATTCACTGTTTGCACAACAGGTTAGTTACCCTGGGAAGATCTTTGTTGTTCCGCTGTTTCGTTGAAATGGGATTTTGATATTCTCATCATGATGATCTCATCTTCAATGATATGGGGTTTCGACAATTTCAGGTAGACTAATATATATATATAATAGTTAAGCACTTTAAAAAGGAGATGAGATGAAAGATATTATCTACAGGTATTGCACATTTAAAGAATATACTACTAAAATGACAGTTAAGTTAAACGTAATCGAACACTTACTACTTAAGAGAATTCAGTTATGAAGAAGTAAAAAAATAAAAACATAAATCAAACTTAAAGGACAGCCACAAGACATATATTATATTTAAAGCAATTACCTACATGATGAGAATGGGCATTGTCTTAGTTCTCTACTGAGATAATATAGATATATAGATATTTATTTAGCTGTTTCTTCACTTTTTTTACAACTTTCTCATTCTTTTCCTTCCAGTTTTCCCTTTACTTACTGCTTAAAATTAAATGGAAATTATGGAGAATATTTGATATGACAATGTTAAGGAATATGAAAGTCATTTTACTAAGAGATGGAGTTCTTCATAGTCTTTGTTTTGTTGTTTGAGGTTGTATTGGCTTTTTTTTTCTTCTTGTTTTTGTCAGACCGGAAGTTCTTCTTAATAGATATTTTTGAGGTGGGGGATATTGAGTCCATGTCTTCAATAGTTGATAAAAAGTTATTGTACTTTATAAAATAAGAAACTTCTTTGAAATTGTTGAAAGTTATGATACCATTTCACAAATGCATTTTTATTATTTGTAGCAGAAAAAAATATCTGAGATTTGATCTCATTTTGTTTGAGTGTTTCCACAAGAGGCCAGCATTTTTCCTCATTTATAAGGTTTTAGCTGGATAATTATTATTAAATCTTATATTGTTTTGACCATATTTTAATGGAGTTTTTACCCAAGTTGTTTTAGGAATAAGTCTTTATCAGTGAAAGAAAGCAATTTTATTGTATAGATCATGGAGGAGTTGAAGTAGAAGGCATGAGTTTACCTATAGCTCTGTGTGCTCTTCCAATGCCAGAGGAAAGTCTTTCCTGCAGGTTTAATAATTTTGGAATGTGTCACTTGTGCAGTCAGGATAAAACAGACAAGTCTTTGTGGGTTGTGTTCAAGCAGCTTTATAATGTACAAACACATCAGGATTGAGGCTTCATAACTTTAACTTAAATAAACTTATAAACAAACTAGCTATTACACTCATACATGCTTACTTTCTCACTGCATTCTCAAAATGGCACTGAAGCTAGCACGTGTTTGCTATTTATATGCACATGACAACATTGTAACACTTCTTAAAGGTACAACACAAACACACTATTCTACAGTCTCCCTCTTTGAGTAATTATTCATGCAATATTGACGACATTAATCAACATGTAATTAATACAAATAATTCTTGGTCATGTAATTATATAGAACTAATTACATATAGACAATTATGTCCAGATTGCTGTGTATTTCACACTAGATCTGGAAATACGACCAAATTGTGTGACATAGAAATTAGAATTAGGTCTAGCAATTGGGATTGTCTCTGCTGAATGTTCAACTTTATTGACATCAGGAACATCATCAGGAATGGAAGTAGATGTTAAGACTTGTTCTGCAACAGGAACATTGTCTGGATTACTCTGAGATTTAGAGTCTATATCACAGGAACAATGCTGCAATATCGATTTTGGTACAGGAAGAAGATGTCTGTGATTTCTGCTGTAATACACTCCCCTGGATTCTACAAAGTTGGATCTCAGCTCGGTACATATACTTGCGACTTGGCCAATCCGGTCAAAACCTTTCACAGTTTGTATCCTCACTGTCTTTCCTTCTTTCAGTGGATGAAGAAATCTGCTCACTTTACCATAGCTGGACTTATGGAAAGAACTCTTTCTGAATGATTGAGCTCTAATTTTTTCTGTTGTTCTTAGCTTTAATTCTCAACAAACTGGAACTAATAGGCAATGTTGTTCTGGTTTGCCTGGATAGAAGCCTCTGAGCAGGCTAGCCAAATATATCATCATGGGGTATGTTTCTGAGATTAAGTAAATTCAAAAAGATATTGGTATTATATGCTTTGACTGCTGTAATAATTGCTTTGCAGTCTGTACTGCATGTTCAGCTAGTCATTTTGCCATGGATATTCTTGACTACTAGTAACATGCACAAATTCCCATGCTTTTGCAAATTTCTGAAACAACTGACTAGTAAATTGAGTACCATTATCAGAAATAACTTTGTGTGGACTACCATGGACTGAGAAATGATACTGCAAATTGGTGATAGCAGTGGACATTAGATTAGATAGTAAATCAATCTCAAACCAGTTCAAATAAGAGTCAACCAACACTTTGTAATGCTGATTGTTCCACTCAAATATATCAGTGGCTACTGTTGACCATGTTAGGTCAGGAATTTGACTTAGCTGAAGTGGTTCTTTTTGGAAATGTGGTTTAGTACTATTGCATACTGAACAAGAAGAAAGTACTTTATCAATGTCCTTTATTAGAGAAGGCCAATATACTAGTTCTCTCACCCTTCTTTTGGTAGATTTGGAACCTGGGTGACCACAGTGCAAAATCTGGATATATTCAAGTTGTAAGGAAGCAGGAACAATATTAGAATCTTTGAAAACAATGCCATCTTCCATCAACTTCTCATCTCTGTAAGGAAAATGAGTTTGCACTTCAGGTGGAACACTAAATTGCTTCGATGGCCATTCAACATTAATGTAGTGGTTGAGCTTTTTCAAAATTGAATCAGTCATTGTATGATCTCTCAGTTCATCAAGTCTTGTGGAAGAAAAAATATGCACTTCCATGACATCAAAGTCAAAATTCTCTGCATGAAGCTGTTCTGTTGTATTTCTGGGAAATCTGGAGAAGGTATCAGACAGATAAAGATGTTTTCTGTTTGTATAGACCATTTTGAAGTTTTACTTTTGCAATTTGAGCCTCATTCTTTGTAATATCGCTGGAGTGGAATGCATAAGCTTCTTTAGAATAGTAACTAGAGATTGGTGATCAGTTTCCATCTGAATAGCTCAACTCTAGATATAATCATGAAGCTTTGAACATGCAAATAATATTGCCAAAAGTTCTTTCTCAATTTGAGCATATTGCATTTCAATTTGGGTAAGAATGCCATAGGCTGCTGGTCTACTTTCTTGAAGAATAACTGTGCCGAGACCAAATTTTAAAGTATCACAGGAAACAGTTACTGATTTATTCACATTATAGTAGCTTAATGTAGATGGGGTGGGAATTTTCTGCTTAAGGTCTTTGAATGCTTTCTAGCGCTGTTTCAACCAAGTCTGTATAAAATTTTTGCATGTCAGCTCTCTGAAAGGTGCTGTCATTTCACTGAAGTTTGGTATAAACTTGCCTAAATAGTTGACAAAATCCAAGAAAATGCTGTAGAGCCTGAACATTATCTGATGCTGGCATCTCAAGAATGGCTGCTTGCTAGTACAGGTCTGGTTGCAAGCCAGTGCCAGTAAATAAATGACCTAAATATGTAAATTCTGGTAGTCTGAATTTGCACTTCAGAGGATAGAGCTTTAAGTTCACTTCACATGCTCTGTCTAGAACTTTCTTAAGGTTTCTGCCATGCTCTGCTTCACCATTGCCTCCAACAAATAAATCATCTGCTATTATTATACAAGGATAACCTGAAAAAATTGCTCTATTGCATGTTGAAAAACTTCACTTGCAGAATTTATTCAGAATGGCATTCTGAGAAATCTATATTTGCCAAATGGGGTACTGAAAGTAGTCAGTAATGAGGATTTATGATCAAGCATCACTTGCCAAAGTGAACTTTTTCATTCAAGACAGAAAAACACCAGTGATATTTGGTATCAAGGCTGTGAGTTCCTCAACTGCATGCACTGGATGATGTCAATACATATTCTGATTTCATCTGAGCCTTTTTTGTGGGCTGCTGCCATGGATGACACCCATTCACTTGGTTCTGTAACTGGACAAATTACACCTTGCTGCATCATTTTATCCATCTGAGCTTTAGCTTTATTCTGCATAGCTATCAGAACTTTTCTTACTGGTCTGATCACTGGACTGACCTCTGGGTTTAACTTAATAGAATACACAACTGGAAGTTTGCCCAACATGTCATTGAAAACATCAGGATACTCTGAGAAAATAGGTTCAGTAAAACTGGAGCTAGGATATGTGCTTATATGATGAACTTTTTTGGTAAACGAAAGCAAATTCATTCTCAAACTGTCTCTGAGACCCAATAATGACTACACAGGTCTTCAGACTACATAGAATAACTATTAACAGTTCCTAGTCAAACAACATGAAAGCACTACTGAGCTTTCAGTTTGAATTTCTTCACCTCCATAAGCAACACATTTCGCACTACTTGCCACATTGAGTTATCCATTAGTTCTCACTTTAGTAAATGTGTCTTCTGACATAACATTACACTTTGTGCCAGTGTCCATTTTAAGCTTGGTACCTTTACCATTGATCTGGACAGTACAAAACACTTCAAATTTACTGTATCAACCTTTTTACCAATTACTGATGCACCATCTATGTAGAAAGTAGAATTGCAGCTCTCTATATGATCAACTTGCTTTTTCAGTTGACCCTTCTTTATAACTGTGTAAGATTAACTTGATTTGCAAAACTTTTGAAAATGGTTCCATTTTTTACACTTATGGCATTGCTAACCAAATACTAAGCATTTTTTTCTCTTTTATACTCATGACTGGCACCACAATTGGGACAGTTACCAATAAAGCTGGATTTGGGTTTTGCTAACTCATCATTGTACTGCACTGAGCATACCCCTTTCTTAGAACTTGCTGGAAAACTACAGCAGCTCCCAGGAAAACCTGCATGGGTTGCAGGCACCATGTGCTTATGGCTTCTTCTGCTAGACATGTGTAGCATGCCATCTACATTTGCTCTGGAGCCTGCTGAAACCATGCTCTTATCACTTGCAAGCATACTTGTGTGCCTTTCCATAACTTCATGGATTTGACAAATCTCAATGGCTTTGTTCAGCATTAAATAACTGTCATGAAGCAAGCAACACTATTAATACCACACACAAACCTGTCCTTTATCAGTTCATCTTTTACATCATCAAACCGACACATTTTAGCTTTGTTTCTCAGGTCAGTTATATAAACTGCAAAAGTGTCCCCTGGTTTTTGATCTCTTGTGTAAAACATATGCCTCTCTAATGTAATATTTGTCTGGGGGTTACGCACTTCCCTGAACTTGCATTTCAAACACTCAGGGTCTTCTCTTGATAAAGATTGTACAACAACAATATGATGGTTTTCACCTTCTCCCTCATATACTGCTGATGCATACACAACTAAATGCTCTCTTTCAATGGCCTCTGACCCAGCTAGGTTTAGCAAAATGAATGCCCTGGTGTATGCTTCTTTGTCAGAATAAGCTGCTGCATAACAATATCATACTCTTGCTCAAATATTCTCCATTTCTCTGCAATATTCTGATCAAACATTACATACTTTGAGATAATTCAAATAACTCTAGTTATGCCATAAATACAATGTAAAGTAGTAGTTATACCAAAACACAGTACTTTGCAAAACAAACATGCAGTCACCTTTCAATATTTATGCTTAATGTGCCCTTTCTGTCCTTACTATATTAGTTTTGCTTGTTTAATGTTTCCATGCCTGTTATACTTTTCTTGTGCTTATTTTACTCTAAACATGCCTGTTTTAATTTAAACATGCTTGTTTTGCAATTCCAAGGTAAGTCTGAACCCCTTATATGCTTTTCTGATAATTGTTTTATCAAATATCTTAATTTTAAATATTTAATTTAATTAATGAACCTTTCATGCCTCTCCCTTATTTAATAATGTGATATGTGCCCTTGTAATGCTCTGTTTTATCTTTTTTATAAAATAAACAATTTGTGCAAGTTTTTATTACCTTTGGTTCATTTCTGGCCCTTTTTCATGCTCGTTTCTCTTAGTTTACCTTCACTGTTATCTCTGCACCTCATGTTTATTTGTGTCTTTCGGCTTTTCCTGGTAAGGGGTCGCCACAGCAGAACTCCGGTCCGCTAATGATTGGTAGTTGATTTTTACGTGCCGAGTTACCAGCCCTGATGCACAACCTTCAACGAAGGTACGCCCATTCACGCATGTCTCCACGCAGAAGACGCTCTAGCTGAGAATCAAACCGGACAGCATCTTACTGGGAGGCGACAACACTACCGCTGAAAAATCAGTCTCATCCTGGTTCTCACATCATGTCGCTCAACCAGTCAGGATAAAATAGATGAGTCTTTTTGGGTTCTGTTCAAGTAGCTTTATTATGGACAAACACGTCAGGATTGAGATTTAATAACTTGAACTTAGATAAACTTATAAACAAACTAGCTATTACACTCATGCATGCTCACACTCTGGCTGCACTTTCAAAATGGCACTGAAGGTAGCACGCACTTGCTATTTATATGCACGTGCTGACCTTGAAACTCTTCTTAAAGGTACAACACACACACACTATTCTATAAAATCCAAGAAGATAGGTTATCTCTGTCATTTTTTTTTTCTTTTTTCTGGTAAACCGAATATTCTTAAGTTTCATCTCCTTTCTCTGTTCACCTATTTTGTTTAATATCTAGGTGTTTTGTATAAATAAATATTCTCTTTGAGATTCTTCCTTCTCTAATTTTCCCTCCATGTCAGTTAAGTATTTTCAATGTCAGATATTTTAGTTTGGCGCTGCTGTAATATTTCTTTCAAAATGTCAGTTTGTTTTAAACAGTTCTATTTCAGAATGTCAAAGTTCTCCTGAAAACATCTATTTTCAGAGATAACTCTTGCTGTGTTGCTATCATGAGATGCATATCCTTCTTAAAAGAAAGGTCAGAGTGGGAATGCTTAGAGTTGTTAATTTTTCTTCCAATAAGTTTCCAAAAGATTCTTAAATGCAAAAAGTTGAAATTTCACACAATTCATAGAGAAGTAAGCTTACATTAGTATAAATAATGTGTGAAGTAATTTTCCTTAGAGGTAAATATTTTCCGGTTTATTTTGATTTTACTGCAGAGTTCTAAAAATTTCCTGCTTTTAATTGGCCATCTATGCTATGCCCTATGTCAAAAGCTTTTGACACATTTCAGGATAGTAAAGGTCTGTTGTTGTGCTGAATACTACAAATTATTTCTCATAACAATACTAAGACATTTTAATACTCCTTCCACATATTCCAAAACTCCCAGGATGAAACAATTTCACAGTAATTTTGGATAACCATTCATGTCCCACTCACTAGGTTGAATAAGGAGAAGGTAGCAGTCAGCTGTCTATCAGGTGCCAGAATCCGATACATAACACACACACTCAGGTGACAACACAACAAGTACAAGTATGACTCTGTCATTGTCCATGTGGGTGTGATTGACCTGAGATGCACCTCTCTGGACTACATGAAAAGAGACATGGTGGAGCTCTCGGATTATGTGGCCCAGGCAGGTATGAAACTAGCCCTGAGCAGTATCCTACCATTGCCCAGAATGATACCGCAGTACAAACAGAAAATGATTGACTTTAACAATTGGCTAAGTTTCTGGTATCATTCTAAGAGGATCCAGTATCTGTCTGCTTGGGATGAAATGATTGACAGACCTCGATGCTTTGCCAGAAATGGCCTGCATCTGTCACACTTGGGTTTCCGGGTACTGGTTAAAGCTCTTGCCACCCCCTATAGTGCCTTTTTTAGGCAGTGTTCCAAAGACCAAATTACCACTATAACAGCTATAAATAAATGCAATCTGAGGGTCATGCTGCTCAATGCTAGAAGTCTAAATTTCAAGATGCACTCAGTCGAAGCACTCCTCAAAATGGAGAACATCGGCATTTGTGCTGTAAGGGAGACCTGGTTTAAAGCAGCAGAAAGCACCCCTGTGCTACCAGACTTTACCTCATTCCACACCTTTCGGTGCCAGAACACGGATCGAAGCTCCAAAGACAGTGGTGTCTCCATATTCAAAAAGGATATGCACACCTCCAGAATAGTAGCCCAGCATAACACATCTGAGATACTCCGGGTACAACTAACATTGGGTAAGATGGCGATTCAGGTTGTAGCCTGCTATAGGTCCACAACCATGTCCCAAAACTCTCACTCCACATTTCTAAGCACCCTGGAAGCTATTAAGATCCAACCGAACAATCTCATACTAGGTGACTTCAACTAGCCCTCCATCGATTGGGAAAACTACTCATGCACCAATGCACTGGCCCAACACTTCCTGGAATTCATCAATTCCAATGCCCTGGACCAGCTCATTCTTACCCCCACTAGAGGAAGCAACATTTTTGACTTGGTTATTACTAACATGGGCAACCATTGCTCTACACCAATAGTCAATTCCTCCCTGGTTAGATCCGACCACAAATTAATCACCATGGAAATCCACATCTCACCCACACCCCCCACAAAGGTATCCACTATGAAAAACGTCTCCAAAGCTGAATTTGAACTCCTAAAAACAGAAGTGGCTAACTTCATGGCACCGATGCCAATGGAAAATAGATGCATGACTGCCAAATCATACACCAATGCACTGTACGAACACGTACATAAATGCACGGAACTAGTCATACCCAGCAGAACCAAGACACTCTCTTCCAAAAAACGTAAGCCAATCTGGAGGTCCCCTGCTATTAATAAAGTCTACAACAGAAGGCAGAAAATGTTGCAGAAAAATGTGAAGGCCCAAGACTGGAAAAATTCTCTTATCAGCCTCAACAAAAAGTTGAGATCCCTCATCAAAACCTCCAAAGCCAGCTATGAAGGCAGAATTGTGACAGACACCAAAAACAATGACAAAGCCTTCTATAGTTATATCAAGAATCTCCACAGCAATACCCAGATTTGCTCTGAGATACTACACAATGGTACCACCTATACTGAGCCAACAGATATTGCCAACATACTGGCTGACAGATTCAGTGCCAACTTTACCCCTCTCCCCCCCCAAAGGACCAATCTCAATACTGGAAGAATGCCAAGCACTCAACATTACTGCAGCACAGGTTAAAGTTGCATTGTCCAAGGCCAAGAATGCAGCTTTCTTGGGACCCGCCAATATCCCTGGCTGTGTTCTACATTATTATTTATTTATTTTATTTATTTACATTTGTTGACCGGGCTAGTCTAACTGGATACATGTCCATTTTTAGTACAGGCCCAGGGTGAAAAGCTCCAAGCAGACAGGTAAAGACATTATTATACAATAATAATATAGAAAATCTATCAACATATACAGATAATACCATTATTTGTGATATTTGCAAAAGAGAATGATCAAGAACAAATTTACAATAAATGAAAAAGTGTGATTTTTTTTTTTTTGTAGGACAGATCTCTGGAGTGTGTGGTGTGAATTACAAAGTGAACTGGCACCACATCTGTGTACCCTGTTCACTCACAGCCTCACCTCAGGCTTTGTCCCTACTGAATGGCACACTGCTACAGTCATCCCTCTCCATAAAGGAGGAGCGACTACAGACTCTGGAAATTATCGCCCCATTAGCATGATGAGTCTGATATGTAAGGATATGGAGTGCATCATCATGGACCTAATTAACAAGGATACAGGGAATCTCCAAACTCTAGAGCCCACACAGTTTGGTTTTGTGAAAGGTAGATCATGCCTGCTCAACCTGTTTGACTTCTTTGAGTCAGTCACCAGAGCTGTGGATGAAGGTAAGACAGTTCATACAGCCTACCTCAGTCTGGCCAAGGCCTTTGATACCATTCCTCACTCAGGAATTATTGCTAAACTCACCAAACTAGGCATCAACCCCTATATCATTAGGTGGGTTGCAAAGTGGCTCACAGATAGAACCCACAGTGTGAAAGTAGCGGACTCCAAGTCAGACTGCCAACCAGTCAAGAGTGAAGTCCCAAAGGGATCAGTGCTGGATCCTCTCCTGTTTGGCATCTACTTCTCAGAAGTCCAGGCCAACACAAATGGACTCTGGCTGACCAAGTTCACAGACGACTGCAAGTTGGGAGCCATTATTATCTCCCCAAGTGATGCAGATATCCCTACAGAATTGCCTGACTGAGACCAATGACTGGTATTGAAACCATGGCCTTAAGCTTAAGGCCAAAAAATGCATCATCATCCCCTTTGTGAAAAACTCAGTTCCCACTAATTACTACATTGATGTGCACCCACTGAACACTGAAGGTGTTATAAGAGATCTGAGGACACAGGTTGACAGCAGCCTCTCCTTCGACCACCACATTGCCACTGTGGTCAGAAAGTCCTTCAATGTAGCACATCTCATTACCAAGGGTTTTGTATCCAGGAAGAAAGAGGTCATTATTTCTCTCTACCTTCCCTCATTAGACCAATCATAGAGTATAATGCCCCATTTGGCATGTACCTCACTAGACACCTGCAACAGCTGGAGAGACCAAAAAAGTACCTCACGAAGAGGATCCTAGGCCCTAAACACATGTCCTACATGGACAGACTCAAAAAACTCCAGCTATTCGCTGTCTCATATCATCTATTAAGAGGCGATCTCTGCTTGACTTACAAAGCTATATTGTCTGACCCAGCTCTGTTAGAAATGCTACATCTAAAGAAATCCCAATCCCTCCACACCACACACTCCAGAGATCTCAACCTCATTACCACAATCAACAGAACATGCTGGAGGGACAGGTTCATAACCTAGAGACTGCCGATGCTCTGGCATAGACTTCTCGTACATGTCAAGCAGAGTACCTCACTGGCCCTCTTCAAGAGAAATCTTGATGAGTGGATGGGAAATAGAAAGTTCACCCCGGGGATCACTCCAGTAGCTCTAATTGATAGCAGCCCTGGGAACTAATGTCTGGCAGGACAATGCCAGGTCATTTCTATGGGCTAGGCTTGTAAAGGCTCCACGGACATTAGCTTAGTACACACCTATGAACCTATGAAGAATTTTGTAGAGAATGTTATAATCAGTAAGATTTAATAGTATCCATTTAGTAAATAATATTCTGTTTTTTATAAATATATTTCAAAATACCTTCACAGATGGTAGTATCTTTATTTCCAAACGATGACCATTCATTAAACACTTGTAAAAGAAAAACCTTTTCTGAAATGATGGCATTGAAGTGTAGTAAGAAAAGGGTATACCAAATAGTCAAGGGGAGAAGTCATAAATACCTTTCTATAATACATTATTTAATTCTTCTAAAATGATAGGTTTGATTTAGATAGTATTATCATAGTTAGAAAAGGTTGGGAGAGATATTATTATTTATGTATTTTTCATACATTTTGGCTGCATACTACTTTACAAAAAATAATATCTTCTGATATCAGAATATATGTACCATCAGGGTACAAAAGGCAATCCATTAGACAAGTCTCTTTTCTAATATCTTTACTTAAAAAGGGATACCTCTTCTTTAGTTCATATGGCAACATAATGTTGATAAATACTAAAACTTTTACTGTTTCCTGTGTTGGCCTTTAGACATCTTTCAAAAGAATTAATGAAAGAAGTGGTAGTCTGTTGCAAGGAATATGCATATTCTTTAGCTACATTAGCATAATCCTTTTTCCTTTCTGCGCACAAGTCTTTTTCCATAACACAAAGAAGCTTCTTCTATGTAGTTTTATAAATAAACCACCATTCAGTCCAAGTGGTGCAATAGTTAATTAGTGCAGAGTTCTGATGCCAGAGTCTTATACTTTCCATTTTCTTAAAGCTGGGTCTAACAAACAACCAACAAGCTTGTTAACACCTTTACTACATGTATACATGCTTTTCTCTTAGATGAAGAAAATGTCATGGTTGAATGGTTGGATATAAAGATTTTTTTTTTTGAAATCTTGCAAAATGAATGTAGAGGAGTGTTAAAATAGTCTACTTCTGTGGCCAGTGCCCGTGTAGTGTAAGTAGGCCCTAAACTAGGGTCCAGTGTTATTTGGACACATAAAAGGTCATCTCTGAAGATTGTAATGCCTTTGCTAATTTTTCCTCATAATTTTCGAATGTGGCAATTTAAATCACCACTAATGCAATTTTCATAGAGACAATAACCTATGGCGTTAAAATAAGAAATGACAGTTCAGGATATTTCAAGTTAGTGGGTGCATATACAGTAATAAAATGGATAAGACCAATACAACTTATGAAATCATCTATAAGAAGTCTACCATGAATAGAAATAACTAAAGTTTACAGTGTTAAACTATTTTATATAGTATGGCAATACCATTGCATAAACCTTGGTCAAAGGACCAAGCACTTTTATGAACCCCACAATACCTGTGCCTGATGTTGTTGGCTAGGAGTCAACACAGCAAATGTCTACATGAATAGTATTACAACTTTCCAGTATGACTAATTGCCTTTTTCCATTAATAATACTGTTGACATTAAGTAAGCATAGAGTTAGCTTATATCTTCCCCCTTTTTGAAGACTGTTACTCTTCTTCAATTTTCTTTTCTTAATCCTTTTACCAGTAGTATTAGAAGCATTGACAGTGTTGTCAATAAGCACATTTTCTGTAGAAGCCATGTCAGCGTTGTCACTTTTATCACCATCATCATCTGTAACAATAGTACAGTGTGTGTGATTTGTTCACCAATGTCATTCTCTTCACTTACAGCATTATGAATATCTGCCTTACACTCTGATATTTCTGCAGTACTTAATGGAGCCATAGTACTAACAGGTAAAGGCTGCTGCTCTTCAAACAATTTAATTTGAGGGCAGTCAAACCAAAAATACTCTGTACTCTTGCATTTTCTACAGAATAATATGACCAATCTCCCCAAACTGAGCTTGGCTTCTCTTAGGACATGTTATGTTAAATGTTCATAAGAGCCAGAAGGAAGACAAGTCTTTGGTTGTCCCTTAAAATACACAAAAGGCTCGATAACTAGAGATAATAAGCAAACTAGGAATGTGCACAGACTATGTTGTAGATATTTTCAATCTTTTCCAAGCACTTGTCCATATTTTCCTGTTGTCATACATTGTTTTTATGTGCAAGACAAAATGGCATAATGTTAAAAAATGAGACTAAATCTGAGCTAACTCCACATCAGCGATCTTAATTGCAAAATAATACATTTTAGCTGTATCTTTAAACCTACAGTGTCATATTGTGGCCAAGAAGTGCAAAGTTTCTTTATGCCACATTTAGCCAAAAAATCTTCAGAAAATGCAAATGTTTCAAAAGTCACATAGCAAAATGTATCTTTAAAATATGTATCAAGGCAGACATTTTTGCAATAAATCCAAGACGAGAAACAATACCTTCCCAAAGCACATACCTGTTCATTACATCATAGATTTTAGCAGATACATTGGTAGTTTCTTTGCACATTGTGAAACAGAAGAGCCAGTAGCAGAAGTAGATTTAATCACCTGAAAATATGTTGTTGGAAAACTACTATTCCTAGAACCAGCAAATTATGTATTTCCAGACAGAGTCAGTGTAGTGTAAACTGAACCAACATTTGATCCTGAACCTTAACCTCTGACACAGGAAGGAAGACCTCTCCAATTTCTGCAGCACACTGATCACCTAACTGACTACAAGCTGCAGCTTTACAAGTGACATGTTTAGCTTCTTCCAACAACTTAAGCAGTTTTGCATTCTATCATACTCTTTCTTCAAGATCAGTATTTTGAACCATGTTTTGTGCAGAAATCTATTTAGTAGACTCCATTTTTTCTTGTACTGTAATGTGACCACCCTCTGGCCTATCATTCACAAGAAGTAACAAAAAGAGTAAGGGAAGTTCTCAGATAACCTAGCTAAATTTCCCCAGTTAATATGCCACCTTGGGATATCAAAAGGAAAGAGGGCATTATCCTCTGGGACTCACCTGGTTAACAATCATAAATAAATAAAAATAAATAAAACTTTCAGGAGTTTGATATCAGTATGATAATTGCAAGGGAAGTCATGCATGCCAAATACTATGATTATAGATTTCTAGGCATTTAATTTCAGTACATGGTGTTGACACCAATTATTGATTTGGGAAAGACACTCCCCTGGATTCTCAAAACTTGCATGGCATGCATGATTAGTGTTAGATGAAATTTTGCCAATATGGCTACTGAGCGATTCACGTACATGCACGTTTGACGTGCGTGAGCACTGTAGCACTAGTGCTGCACATCCCCAGCCCCTGTATACAAATCACCCCATTTACAGGTGAAAACCATGCAAATGAGGTAAATTTGCCATCCAGGAAGCAGGAATTAGGGCGTGCAGGGCTAGCGTAATATGTAGAAATGTACTCGGTTAGTAACCGAGTATGGCACTGCAAACTGCAAAACAGAGCTATGACAGCTCCAAATAAAGTCTGCAGAGCATTGACGAAGTATGCCATGGCCAAGTAGAAGGCCATTGGTATTGCAAACAATGCCAAATGTACAAAATACAACTTTTATGATATGTCCGCCGATCACGTCCATTGAAGCATAGGGCAGCGGCTTGCAAATGGGACCGAAGGGGAAATAAGAAAATAAACCTAAAAACAACAGTCTAACTAAAATCAGTATTCCGTCATGCAAGTCAATGGCAGGCAAAAGACAACCTGGCCAGTGAGTAGTTGTTGCTAAGGGGGGAGGCACAGTGTGACACATGTAACTATGCATTAACAGGCAATTCTTTGCAAATGAGGGGAATGATAGT
Organism: Protopterus annectens; assembly: GCF_019279795.1. Classification (NCBI taxonomy): domain Eukaryota; kingdom Metazoa; phylum Chordata; order Ceratodontiformes; family Protopteridae; genus Protopterus; species Protopterus annectens. The sequence goes on from NC_056731.1 coordinate 708,561,687, forward strand.
GAATCCCGGTTTTCTCCAGCATGTGAGGCAAGTCCGAACAGTGTATGAGTATGGATAGCTGAGTGTAAGACTAGGAGATAGGTGACATAATTTGTGGGAGTGTCAGGTATACTGTCAGTGGATTGGAGCCCTGTGGCTCGGGGTTGCAGCCAGCTTAGCACAGCAAAGCCAGGAGGTGTGCCTAAACCTGCCCAGCATGTATGACACAGTGTAAGCAGGTGTGCGCGCCGTGCAATGGGATCTACAGGAATATAAAGGAAGTGAACCCAGGAAATAGTAGCAGTGTGCATATTGCAGTACACCAATTGCCCAGCACACCCCTGGGATGAATCAGAAGGGCAATGGGAAGGGAAAACAGCAGTAGGAAGTTAATCAAGGTGTATTAAGTTTGCTGCAAGGTGGAATGGATCAGAAGAAGCCAATTACACAGGCAGCCAACCAGCCCAGCCCAGAATGCCACTATAAACTATACAAACACCTATCCTCTGGTTTTTCCCACACCCTACACCACCGGTGTAAACAAGCAAGGAACTTCTAACACTCACAATAGCAAAATGTTAGGGGCTGCAATAGCTATCATACAACTTGTGGAAGAGGCTGAGGGTGGTGAGAATGGAAATGCTGCCAAACAACCCACAGTGAGGAGAAGGAGAAGAGTGTACAGACCCAGGGTCAACTACCAAGGGCTACATGAGCTGGAGATAGTGGAGCACTATAGGGTGGACAGGGACTTTCTACAGCAGATTGTTGAGCTGTGCCAGCCACGCCTGACAAAGAACTAACAGAGGGGAACCCATCCCGGTGGAAATGAAGGTATGTGTAGGCCTAAGAATACTAGCTACAAGTACCTTCCAAAGGCCAACTGGGGATATGATGGGGATCTCACAGGCATCAGCATCCAGTGTACTATACCAGTTCCTGGATGCCATGGCAGCACATGTCAGTAAACATGTATATTTCCCCCTTACCCATGAGGCATTGGAGAGAAGTATGCGTCTCTTCCACCAAATATCAGAATACTCTGACACAGTGGGTGCAATAGACTGCATGCACATACGCATTAAAGCATCACCTGGTGAGCAGGGTAGGGTTTACATCAACCACAAGGGCTTCCCCTCCATTAACTGCCAGGTAGTGTGCAATGCCCAGGGCATAATACTGAACTTGTGTGCTGGCTGCCCTAGAAGTTATCACGATTCCCACATCTGGCATCTGACGCAGCTGTACCAGAAATTTACCAATGGGGACGCCCCACATGGTCACCTAGTGGGGGATGCTGGATATGCACTGGAGCTGTGGCTGATGACACCCATCAGAAACCCACACACACACACGAACAAAAACTCCATAATGAGGCACATGCACAAACAAAATCATAATAGAGCATGTGTTTGGGATGCTCAAGTCATGGTTTTGGTGCATGGACACATCCAGTGGAGCCTTGCAGTGCTCACCAACTACATGTACCCAAATCATCTTTGAATGTCCCATGGTACACAATATGATCCTGTGTTAACAGCTGCAGCAGGAGCAGCAAGGGCAGGGCCATATAGCCCTCCACCAATGCCAAGGCCTGCACAGGCACAGAGTGACTCGGAGGAGGAACAACCTGAGTCTGCCCCAGTAGGCAGAAGGTGGCATGCCCAGTATGCCCAGGCCCTGGAAAAGAGGCAACACATGGCACATACACTGACAATGGGAGGGACCCAGGGAATACCACCTCTCTCTGACTCTCACATACAGTAAAAGGGATGCCAAACATTACACTACCTGTGCCTAACCATGCGTAGGCAGTGTACTACGTGCATCCACCTTAGGCAGCCCTGCAGCACCACCTGCAATACTGGGACACCCACAGGATAAGTGACTCACACATGCCAGTCATGCGGGGGGGTCACATACCCAACAACAGTCACAGCCAGTAGGACAGGTGTAGACAAACACAAACAAATGCCATATTATGGCCCTTGAATGAGGGGTATGGCTGACCCCAACCCAGGCATAGACAGACAGACCACAGCAGGACAGGTAGTGGGATGTCAGTTGTGACAGCTAGGATGTCTGAAACCAATGTGTATGCAATCAAAAGATAGAAACAAAAGTACACCGGCATGGCGTAGCCTGCATGATGGGTACGACTACTGACAGAATCAGACTACAGGACATACCAGTACAGCCCTAGCAAATGTGCACAACTGTCAGGTGTGCCCCCTACCTCACACAGAAATACAGTAACACTCAGGTCCCCCCCCCCCCACTCCTGTGTAGAAACATAGAAAAAGTCCGGTGTACCCCCCTCTATGCAGACATGTTGCAACAGTCAATGCCAAATGTTCAGTGGATACCCTGCAGACACAGCATGCTACCTGTCAGTGAACAACACAAAGGTCAGCTGTGCAGTACAAACCAGCAGACATGCTCCACACATGCATAACAGATGGCCTTACTAGGCATGCTCACACACTTAGAGTAATGAAGGCAATGTCAGTCATCATATACTGAAAGGTCATACTGGGCATGCTCACACACTTAAACACATGAAGGCCATGTATGCAAACACCAGTGGACCAGACATATCCAGCGGTTCTAATAGTTACTGCAGACACATGTCAGTATGCACCACTCATGCCTTGCACACAAAGTGGATAGGAATACAGACATATATGTAAGGGCAACACACCATAATAAGCCAAAGATAGATGGATATAGATGTGTGGAAGCAGGTGACTGGGACAATGAGCCATCCAAGCCACAGAGCACACAGCCAAAGGGCCCAAAACACATCAGTTGCAGATGTCGCACACTGCAATTACTAGCATCCAGTACCTGTCAGCACCACGGACTTTGTGGTCCATGTGCCAGCTATGCAACATGGCTGTACAAGGACATAGTCAGCTAGTTGCCCTAGACATGCACCTGTGACATATGACCTTGTGTGTGGCCACCTGTGGCATGTCACTCCTACATGAATGGTGTATGGGCCATGCACACACTGGCCCCCTCATAGCAGTACCCTGACAAGCCTACTGAGGTTATCTAATGTGTAATACACCTTTGGGAGACTTGTAGGCCAGTAATCTCTGTGGCACGTCCCATAACTGCAAACTCACTGTAGAGTGATAGACTAGTTAGATAGGAGTTCTAACCCCAGCCATGGCAACTGTGAGTGTGTGTCATTGTTCATGTATGTGTCAATCTCTCACTGACTGTGGAGAGAGCAATGCTTTTAGGTTATTCACACACCTTACATTTCACATACCCAACTTTGGCAAGGCTGCTGATGTCACCCCCCTAGAAATACTCACCTGGAAAAGCTGTAGCCCAGTAATTTCCATAGCGCATGCTTTAACTGCTTATTGTTGTAGTGTGAGAATGTAGTTAGGTAGAAGGTCAAACGTCAGATGTGGCAAGTGTGTGTGTGTGTGTGTGTGTGTGTGTGTGTGTGTGTGTGTGTGTGTGTGTGTGTGTGTGTGTGTGTGTGTGTGTGTGTATGAGTGTGTGTGTATGTGTCTGTCTGTCACTGACTGTGCAGAGAGCAATGCTTTTTAGGCCACTCACACCCCTTACAAGTTGAATACTCCTTTGGCAAGGTTGCTGATGTCACACAACTTGAAGTACACCTCTGGGATGATCACAGCTGAGTAATCTCAGTAGCACGTCCCATAACATCGCATGGCCATAGTGCGAGTAAGGAGTTAGTTGAGAGCTCTATCCCCGACCTGCCAACTGTATGTGTATGTGTGCATGTCCAACTGTGTAGAGAGCAATGCTTTTAGGTAACTCACTCCGTATATTTCACATACCCACCTTTGGCAAGGCTGCTGATGTCACCCACCTAGAAATACTCCCCTGGGAGAGCTGTATTCCAGTAATATCCATAGCGCATGCTGTAACTGAGTACTGTTGTAGCATGATAATGTAATTAGGTCAGAGGTTGAACCCCACAGGTGGCAACTGTGTCTGTGTGTACTTGAAATATACCTCTGGGATAATTGTAGCTGAGTAATCTCCATTGCATGTCCTGTAACATCGTATGGCCATAGTGTGATTAAGGAGTTAGTTGGGAGTTCTAGCTGCTGACTGTGTGTGTATGCGTGCATGTCTGACTGTGTTGAGAGCAATGCTTTTAGGTAACTCACACCCCGTACATTTCACATACCCATGTTTGCTGATTTCACCCACCTAGAAATACTCACCTGGGAGAGCTGTAGCCCAGTGATCTCTGTAGCACATTCTGTAACTGCGTACTGTTGTAGTGTGATAATGTAGTTAGGTAGGAGGTTGAACCCCAGATGTGGCAACTGTGCATGTGGGTGTGGGTGTCTGTCTGTCACTGACTGTGGAGAGAGCAATGCTTTTAGACCACTCACACCCCTTACAAGTCAAATACTCTCCGTTGGCAAGGCTGCTGATGTCACACAGCTTGAAATACACCTCTGGGACAATCGTAGTGGAGTAATTTCCATAGCACATCCCATAACATTGTATGGCCATATTGTAATTAAGGAGTTAGTTGGGAGTTCTAGCTGCTGACTGTGTGTGTATGCATGCATGCCTGACTGTGTTGAGACCAATTCTTTTAGGTAACTCACACCCTGTACATTTCACATACCCACCATTGGCAAGGCTGCTGTTGTCACCCACCTAGAAATACTCACTTGGGAGAGCTGTAGCCCAGTAATCTCCATAGCGCATGCTGTAACTGCGTACTGCTGTAGTGTGAATTAGATGCATGATTGGGTTCAATCCCCACACATGGCAGTTTCGGATGTGTTGTGTATGTCACTGTGTAAGGAGGAATTCATTTTAGGCTAGTCTCTCGTAGTAATTTCAAAGCCCTACTTTGGCAATCCTGCTTATGTCAGTCAGTGTGAAATACACTTATGGGCAAGGACTACCCCAGTAATATCCATGGCGCTTACTATAACTGTGTAGTGCTGTAGTGTCATACAGTAGTTAGGTAGGGGTTATACTCCCATACATGACAGGTGAGTGTGTGTCCATGTGAGAGTGTATTTTTGTAACCCATATCCTGTGTACAGGTGGTTGTGACTGTGTGACACCTGTGCCCAATGTGGAATGGGTTTTGCATTTTCCTATATGGTGGCCACACTATATATCACAATGCCCACTGTACAGGGATAACACATCTGATATGGCTGAGATGCCAGGGTGCAGAGCCATACCTAGACATGTGACATCAAGGCCAGGCAATCACAGTTAGCAACCCCAGCATTACTCAGAGCACACTCTCACCCCATGTCATACACACACATGCCTAAGTAACAGCCAATATGTGAGTAGTACACTGCACATTGGCCATCGATGGTAACTATGGAGTGACAGTGGTGGGCCACAAAGGGCATGACACCCAGTCCATCTGTCCAATATGCACATACGTGCAGACAGTGCACCTCCCCCATGTTCTCCAATGAACAACTGCACCACCTGTGGTGCCATCATATGTGACCCACAATGGACATATCAAGCCTGACAACATGCCCGTATGGACAGATGCCACTGACACCAAGGAATGCTGATAGCATGCACACCATGTAGATGCAAGGTAAACCTGCTGGCCATTACAAGCCTGCACCACAGGTGGGCAAGACTGGCACATCTGATGATAATCTGTGTTCACAACATGGGCCGGACACCCCAGGTACAGTTCCACATGTCACTGTCATGCATGTGGGAGGTGTGCACATCCCAGACGCAGTCCATGTCATGGACAAAGGAACACAAACATGGCAAGCAATGCACAGCAATGCCCACACACACAGTAGTCACCCAGGTGACTGGATGTGGGATACAATACCTGCCTGTGTTAGCAAATGCAGACACTACATCCCTGAACCACAGTGCAGACCACCGTCATGTGGCCTGATGCTAAGGTATACCCATCATCTACTTATGGACAGTTGTCTGGCACAGTCGAACACCACACACCTGTGCAGACATGCACACATGATTGTCAGTAATGGCACCCTGTGTGTTTGTGTGTTGCATGCTGCAGATGTTCACATCCACACTCCCTATAACCCCCATGGGCATACTGCAGCATGCTGTTTGATGTCAGACACCTTCCCATACCCTTCACCTGTGTGGTGCATGGGATACCTGCACAGTGATGTCATGTGGCAATCCCACAACCGATGAGTTGTACACCTGGCCCTGTCACATGTGTCTATGTGTGTGTGTCCTTGTGAGAGTGTGGCTGTGTTGATGCTGGTACCTGTTCATGCTGACAGGCATGTGTATGTTATCTACCGTACAGCTACTGTATCCCTGTTGTAGATGTCACTTCCCATCACATATATGTTCTGAGTGTTCCACAACAGGTAACCCATGTGTTGCATCCAATAATTGCAGCAGACTGTGCTAGCACTACATAGTCGTCATGGGTTTGATACCCTGTGCAGCTAGGTGTGTGACACATCCATGCCTCAGTGTTACCCTCCCACCCCTCTCTGACACATATTAGCCTCTGACTGCATCCTCCACCTCCTCTCAGGTGGACATGGAGACCTACACCTTCCTTGCTTAGGCAGCAACATGTGTAATGTAGGTAATGCTCACAATCAGCTGATGACCTCTGCATGAATCACAGACCTCCTCTAGCTGATTGCATGAGAAACAGCTGTGGTAACATCCCATTGCAAATTGTATGGAAACACACTCCAATACCCAGGAACATCATGGTGGTGTTTGCCCTTGTCACCCATTGTGAGCAGGAACTAGGTCTGGTGTGTGCCAAACAGCATCCCAGATGGATTACGGTGTACCTCTAACAACATACACTGTGGAACCAGTGCATCAAATGGGAGGTGGATTTGCCTGACCTGACTACAGCCTGTATGTACCGCTATATCGCATTTTGAGTAATGTTGCTTTCCCAGTGTTTGTGTGGATATGGCTGATGTACATGTCTCAATACCTGCCATGTCAGTTCCATGCTGATGGGGAATTACCATCTCCAGGGTCATCTGCGGCCTGGGCAGTGCTGTGTCTGTGGCTGCATGTGCGACCCACGGAGCATCTAGCTGTTGACTGCTGAAGGTAAAGTGAGGATTGCAGTCAGTAGATGGAGAAAGCTGTGGTAGTCACAGATGTCATATCCTTCAAAGGACATATGTTGCAACAACCCTGTAACAACAGTAAATGTATGTGGTCATCACAGCAGCATGTCAATATTGGTCCTGTGTATGTGATCCCAGCCACACCTCTGTCAACCTTTGTACATATGTTGTGCATGATGTGGTGCATATGTGCTGTACACCATACTTTGTGGCATCATATCTGAGAACAAACCACGGATATATCTGACTGCTACACATGTTATGTACAGCAGAGGTTACATTACATTACATTACCTGCACGTTCTGAGGGTGTTCGTACAGTACTGGTGAATGTCGACAGTGTGTGTAGTGTTGACATGTACCTTAGCCTGTGTACAGACTGTGGTAGATGACATTGTTCTAGTTCCTCTTTTGCAGATGTTACATGCTGCCCCACTGTATGGTACTGTAGTGGCATACATGTTTGTAGGGCCATAAATACACATGTCCCATACCACCGACACCCACCAGACTAAACAATGTAGCAGGCCAGTATATGTAGGGAAGTCTGTGAGTTGCACATATGAGGATGGTGTCGAACACATAGTCCATATACTGTCATACCATGCTAGCTAACCATATGTGGCCTTGTGTGTGTTCACAGTGGTTGTAGATATGCACTGTCACACAGGTGTATCCTACCCTGTGCTGTGACATGCCTGTGGAGCCTGCTGTATATGCAGGTACACATGCATTCCCCCTTGCGAGGTGTAGGCCAGTGTTGAGCCAGTCTGCCTGCAGCCTGCACAGTGCATTGTGACATGCCTAGCAGCTGAGTGTAGCTGCCCAGTGGATGTCATGCGCAGATACTAGCCAGATGTCCTGATGCCAGACCACCCCTAACAGTCATGTATATCAGACAGGGCAGTGGGATGCAGTGCGGATGTATGCCAATACCTATTGTGTAGTATGTGGCCATGGCACACCTGTACCAGTGGTCATACCATTACAGGCCAGGCAAGGGTGTGTGAATGCATGACCTATGGTCGACATTATATACCTGTCGTCATGTGTTATACCCATCTACATGGCCATCCACATCCATATTGTGAGGCATGGTACACATGTGTAGCACTAAGGGCGTATGTGTATACCTTTGGAATGTACAGACTGTGTCAGACCCCCCCCCCCACATATACTGGCCAATATTTCTGCTGCAGCCACAGTGGCATTACATGCTAGTAGCAATAATGGACACTGATGTCCTTTGGATGTTGTTCAGTAACCAATGGCACACATGTTATGAGCAAATGTGACCTGCCACACACACCATGTCTGTGAAGACAATCCCAATGACAGTAGCAATTGCCTACTAGTATACCTGCTAGAGATACCTGACATCCCCAGCAACTATGACATTGGGAACATACGGGCTGGTGTGGCCTACACTTCATATCCAGGAACTATGGTGGGAATTTATGTACATTTACATATCCAGATAGCCAGATATATGAATACACATGTGTACTACACTCATTTAACACTGTCATGGCAACCACACACTATTGATCCCCACATCATGTGTGCGTGGTCCCATTACATCTCCTGTGTGATGTGCATCCGTCCTATGTGTAGGCAGCAGTGCTATCGACAGTATGTAGCAATACCATATACAGGAGAAGTGGCACCTCAGGGCAGCCACATATTCATCGGAAGATCAGGACGTACAGACAGACTGTGAGTGGAGTTGTGTTATGCATTGTACAGTACTGGTGTTACAGGGTGTGGGTGTACATTCTAGTTTGCCATGGAATACAGTCTGTCTGCATAGCACACAACTGTGGGCCTACCCTTATGCTGTCCAGAGATGTGCCTTTCACATCTTGTCTGTCCACCACACAGGTCTTGTGTCAGATAATATATTGGCAGTGTGTGTGTGTGTGTGTGTGTGTGTGTGTGTGTTGCATGTTACCAGTACATGGCAATATCCATTGCCATTCATACCAGCAATTCTCTGACTAAGGGTATGTTACTGACTATCCTGTAACACTTGAACCTTGCATAGTGTATGGCAATAGTTGTCCACATATGTGCCTGTATTCCAGCCTCTGTCCATCACCTACATACCAAGCTGTGAACATATGTCATGTTGGTGGTTGATCAATAGTGGGCTGGTAGTATAACACACTGCCATGTCTGCTATAAGTCCACTGCCATTGTAACTGGCACACATATGGTGGGGCTAGGGCCATATATGTGTGGGCGCCACCTACACAATACATGTGTGCCCTCATGCACTGCAGAGCCCAGTGTATGTAACAGTGGTATAAGGCCCTGTATAATTGAGTCCGGGGGGGGAGCATCAGAAAACACCTAGGCTGCTGCAAAATGTGGGGTTATCAGGGTTACACATTACTGTCATGGATCTGGGTACTGCAGGACTACTGCCCCCTGCAGTACAAACTGTTCTTTGTATTGGTGTGCACATGATGGTGTCAGTTATGCCAAGTTATGTAGCAGTTACAACCCATGTGGTCATAAGACATCCATACCATCTTCTGCATTTGTACAGTGTGTAGATAGAGGCTGCTGAACTACACACCTGAAGTACATACTGTTGATTGTTAGGTATCCTGTGGCCCAGTGTGTCTTTCCTATTTCCAACCTACTGTATGAGTGTAACCGGTCCACTGTAGCATCACTCCATTGATATATTTGTCAGTGTCTGAACAGCTATATGGCAGGGCATGTAGGACTGTAATAGTACACGATGACAGGTTACCATGTCAGCAAACCTGTGGGTGTTGTTTCGCCTATGACCTCTCTGTGGGTGTATGTTACAGACAATGATGGTCATTTGTATGGGTGGCACATACAGTGTCCAGTTGTTCAGGGGTCAACTGTAGGAATAGTGGCTGTTTCATATTGTGTGCACCTACTGCTTATGTTTTGTACTGTACATATAACTGCATGTGTATGTGTAGTCCCATGTATATGTATATATATATATATATATATATATATATATATATATATATATATATGTATATATATATATATATATATATATATATATATGTATATATATATATATATATATATATATATATATATATATATATATATATATATATATATATATATATATATATATATATAAAATCATGTATATGTATACCTGTATCTGCATATCTGTGTCTGTGTATCTGAAGCCTGGTAATGTTGATGGCATCCACATAATACATTCCCCATGGGAGCCAGAACGTACTGCACAATATTTTACCAATAACAGCCTGACATCATACAGGTGGGATGTAGTACAGGCAACATCATGTGCCCATGTTGCCACTGGCCCTGTTTATGGGATCACCAACACTTGGTAGTGTATTGCAGGGTGGACATGTTTGTCTTGGGGGGATACCTATTCGTATGACCCATATAGTTTGTGGTGCCTCTCAACCCCATTAATGTAACATGTAGTCTGTTACACTCCACTCCCTAACAGCTACATGTGCCTTGCAGTACCAGCACAACAGTGTTGCACCAATGAGTTGGTAGGCATGCGAATCCCATTGAGGTCTGCCACGTGTCTGTATATGTGCACTTGTTCATATCTGTAGGGTACACCGGTCCGAGTCCACATACTCCTATTACAATACACATTGCCACACAGTAGTATGGATAATGTTGTTGTCGCTCATAGGTGTGGCAATGCAATGCAACACCCTACTATGCCTGTGGTGTGTGCATCACATGCATATACCTGTGGTACCACTGTTGTGGTATGCAATGGGTTGTTTTTGCGTTGTGGCCACTGTGTGATAGTGGGTATGTCAGAGTATCTAGATGGGTTCTAGTGTGTACAATACCCAGTGGGGTATGTGGGTGCTGTGTTCACTGTCTTTACTCCATGGTACACCTGGTATATGGCACACGTACCACTCTCAGGTGGCCAATGTTACCATCACCCATACAGGTAACAGAAAACAGGATACAGCCCAGTTACACATGTGCTGTGTGCAGCCTACCTACCTACATGCATCTGGAGCATTTCTCCCCGGGCCTCCGCTGAAAACAGGCTCTGTGGAACCTAGTCGGACATTCCCGGTCAACAAATGTTAAATAAATAAATAAATAAATAAATAAAAATAAACACATTGGACACATGGACTAGTTAGTTATCAACTATACAACCAGGTCTCTAAGATGTGTGTCTACCCGTTATGTGTCGGTCAATGTGTATATGATGGTATGACACACTATGTATTCACCATATACAAACATTACATCCCCCATTACTATATTGTACGTGTCTGTGGATGGTCTGCATGTAGCACGTGACCTGGTACACACCTCATCCTACAGATGGTGCCGTGTGTGCAATGACAGCCACACAGTTCAGTAGCACTACGTACCTGGGTTGGGGTCTAGACACAGTGTTGCCAAGTCAGGATGTGTGTGTATGTGGATGGGTTGACATAAGGGTGCAGATCATATCTGTACCAGCAGGCCACCAGTCATGTGTGCATGGCCAATAGCTGTTATACATACCTGTGGCATGTGTGCAACTGTACACCACATATGTCACGGCCATGATGTTACCACACTGACATACCCCTGTGGAATATGACTGCGGACTATCCTCCTGCTAACACATGTATGCCTACAGCACAAATGGATGACAGTATGGGAATATCAATTGATGTTTCCAACAGCTGGGATGCATCCTAGCTGCATGGCTACACTACCTGACATGCATGCAGTACACATTACCCCTGACTACATTCTACACTGTGGTACATTGCAGCACTCTATCACAGTGACTGTGTGCATCAGAACCATGTTAGCCTGTCCCTGCATCAATGTTAGGGATGGCAAGGATGTGGCACAAGTATCATCATATGCACAGGGTGTGTGAATGTCACCCTAGCTGCATGGCTACACTACCTGACATGTATACAGTACACATTACCCCTGACTATATTCTACACTACAGTACATTGCAGCACTCTGTCACAGTCACTGTGTGCATCAGAACCATGTTAGCCTGTCCCTGCATCAATGTTAGGGATGACAGGGATGTGGCACGGGTATCATCATATGCACCGGGTGTGTGACTGCCATCCTAGCTGCATGGCTACATGGGATGTAGCACAGGTATCATCATATGCACAGGGTGTGTTGAAGATGTTCCAGAAGCCGAGGGTGGTCCAAACATGTGTCACTATGTGTGTGGGTGAGGGGTGTGGTTCCTTGATTGGGGCATGGTGATGTGGTGTGTGCCGGTATGGGGATGCCCTAGCTGTGGTTGCATAGTGTGTGGATATGCATGCACACAGTTCCGCCATGTGGCTGCTCCACATGGGTAATGTTGGACAGCTGCAGACCATACCTGGCAGGGTGTGCAGTTCAGTGCCTCCGGCCATGGAAACACCGACTGTGCCTGCTAGGGGTTCCATGGGCATGTGCAGGTACAGACCATGAGGTGCTACTCTCCCCTGATGATGACATATGTCCACTGGAACCATGTCCCAGCTGGGCCTGGCCTGGGCCACGAGAACATGGCCTGCTGTGGTGTGGTGTGGACAGCTGGGGCTGGTACTGCCACTATGGGAGCAGCTGTGCATCCTGGCACATCCACATTGACTGACAGCTGCTGGTGTCTCTGGCCTACATCCACTCGGACGTCACACAACTCCCACCACACATTCTAGCACAGGCATACCACAGTCAAGTAGGCCAACCATCTCACCCCACCATATCTCCATGCCCTCGGTATATTCACGGAAGGCAACAGTGAGTTCATGGAGGTTGCCACTTACAGCTGTGAAAGCAGACCTCTGCAGCCTCAGGACCTGTCTGGAGTGCATTTCCATATGTACCTGTGCCTCCATTACAGCCTGAAACATGCTCCTTGTGGTACCAGTTGTGGCGCCTCTGCGGTCCTCCCACGAGCACCATAGTAAGTCTGTCTATGGGGTGGCCTTCCAGACATCTGGCTATGCCGACTGTGACCCGACACAGTTGGCATGGATGCCACACTTTCCTGGCCATTGCCACAAAGTGTCAACTGTCCCTCTGCTATGGCCACATGTGATGGGGTTTGTAGGGGCACTGTAACTGTGTGCGGCTTGGGGTGGCTAGGATGGTGATGACACATGTTGTCACAGTGTTGGCCTCTGACAACCCCACTTTTGCCTCACCAGTACCTTCATCATCATTGGTGTCTGTAGGGACATCTACCTCAGTATGCGAGAAGGAGGGACCCTGACCCAGCTCGCCACCTGTGGGGGAAACAAATACACATGTTAAAACCTGTACAGCAGTGCATAACAGTACACACACTCACACACACTCTCACACTGAGAGCCACCTTACAACCTCCCCTTCCCTGTGTTTGCAGACAGTCCCACAGTCAGTTACATATGTTCCCTTCCTGCATGGCACTTGCTAATACACACGCATCACTACAGCCCATTAACATATCATCCCTCCCCATGCCTATACGTGTGGTTACCACACCAGACCTGTTACTCCATCGCCTCCCTGACCTGGGTGGAGTAGGTTGTACATGGCCTCACAGCTGTCACCCTGTATTACCCTTTGTATGGGCAGTAATGGTGTATGAGGCCCTTATATGGTTGGGGCTGCTACTTTCACTACATCTGTCACACACCAGTGCCTCATACTACAGTCTTGCTCAGTCCATGCCACATCTGCTGCATAAGCGACCCATCATGCGAACAACAGTACTACCTGGATACACTCACTGATGTGTTGTGGTAATTCCCCATTGCATTTGTAGTGCTGCATATGTGGGTAGCCGGTTACCTATCTGCTGCTGGCAATATAATGTGTATACATGATATGTCCTGCACCTACAAATGCATGCTCCATGCTACAGCCTTTGTTATGCTATCAGCTGTCCTGTGTTCATATACCTGACAGGCTGTCCTGGTGTCCCATGTATCACTCCAAGTACGGCACAATCCCAAGGAGAAGTACTGCCATGTGGTCAATACCACTATCACCTGTGCATACATGGACACACATACACACACACACACACACACACACACACACACACACACACACACACACACACACACACACACACACACACACCACACACACACACACAATTCTGACATGCATCATCCACACTCCACTAGATTGCACCTATGAACACAACCAATTCACACACACACACCCCACACACCTACATATGGAGGTGCACAACATTTGTACACACAGTCCTCCCATTAGCCTTCTGTCAACATGCATTACAGATGGAGCTCAACAGCATGCAGTGCAACTATAGTGACATCATGCTAGCGGCAGTATACATGTGTGTGAGGCATGGTCTTTGTTGGTAGGTGATGGCCCCTCCCTGTGTTAACACTGCACCCATTTACAATGTGTTACTGTGGCCTGTTATACACCCTGCCTAGTACTGTGCACCATACCTCGCAGGTGTAGACACCATTGATGCATCTGTAGTACTGTGTCAGTTATGTCAGCTCCACTGCTCACAGCCCCTGAGTGTTGTAGCAACACATACCTGGGAGTGTATGTGAACAGCTATCAGGTGTGGTTGCCTGATGCCTGCGTTAAAGATCACAACATCAGCAGTGCATGTATGACCAGTACATGACTATTACACTGACAACCAGCGGACCTTACCATGGCTGTGAGGGGTGCCCTACACATGTCACAGACCTCTGCATGGTTGCAAGGTCTACTCATGTGCACATCCCTTGGAGTGCTGTGGGGTCAGGGTTACGTCTGCAATGTTTACTTAACCTGCTTGTGTGCAGCTGCAGCCATGGTGGTGTTGAGACACACATGTCCCTACTGTAGGCCGTGTGTCCTGCCACATGTCACATCCATGTGGACACATTGTGCACATTGACAGAATGTTAGTTATCTTGCATGTGTCTGCTGTACCCTTCCGATACCCCAGCATGGTCTCTACTGTGATGCAGTGCATTTCCCAGCAACAAAACGTGACTGTGTACAGCATGCAGTATGTGTAGGTGTGTTAGACGTGTGCATGGGGGATAGCCCATAGCTATTACATGCCCAGTTAATCATCATGCATGAACACAAACCCTACTCACTGGCTATGGGCTGCTGCTGTGGTTGTATCCTGGAGGGACCTACATAGGAGTGCGAGAAAACTGATGTCAGTGGCCACAGCTGTGGTATTCATAACAGGTGAGTACAGCATTACGTTACATCAGCAGTAGAATTACACAATATTACAGCTTCTACACAACTGTTTATTACTACTACACAGCAGCAGACAAAGTATATGACATCTCAGTTCTGCATGATGTACCTGTACAGCTGCAGATGCATACACACGAGTGGTATACCAATGTGCCCTGGGGTCTTACCTGCATGCTCTTCATCTGGGGCATCATTGGCACCCACCTCCAAGATGTGCCCTGCCAGGTGTTGATGTTGCGGGCAGACAGGTGCCAATAGGCTTCTGAGAAGCTCCTCCACATAGGTGAGGGGTGGATGTGCATGTTGACCCCCCATTGCAAGGTGGTTCCCCCCTTACGGCAGCTGCACTCCGATGTACATGGCAAAGCAGGTCAGTGCAATGATGCCAGTCCTGCTCAAAGCTGCGGTTCTGCCGTCTGACATCATTGACCCTGTGGACTAACTCATTCCACAGGGCAGTCCTCTCCAGCTGGTCATGGGCTGTCTGGCCAAAAAGAAGTACATAGTGCTGTACCAGGTGGTCGATGATGATAGCTGTTTCTGCGGTGCTGTACGCAGGAAGGCGACAATGTGACCTGATTCCTGGAAGACATAAAGATGGAAACAGGTATGAGCCACCCATACAGCAGGGTTACCATAGCTCTTAATACACATATATGTCTCCCCCCACCATATCAGCTACAACAACATGTTCACAGACTGCCATTATTATGTCAGCTGCTTACCTACCATTGGGACATATGTTGTATTGTACCAAGCTATGTGCTATGTGAATCTGCCACGCTTTGTGCTATGTGTTTGTAGCCATGCTCCCTTTGGGGACATTTATCTTTGCTGACCTGTTACAGACTATTGCACCTGCATGCCATTGTCAGTGCCACTATATATATATGTATGTATGAATATACATCTATGTACACATATGTGTAGATATATGTTGTACGTTGTTAATATACCTATGTATATATGAGTGTATCTGTACACATACATGTCACAGTCTGTATCACACAGATATGTGGAGTGCATACAGACATCGGTCTGCATTCTGTAACCATCTTTCATTCACAGCTGCACTGTTCTGCCTTGCTGCAACACAGACAGGTGCCACATGTGAACACAGCCTAACATTAGGGTGGTAACTATGGTGTGAGATTGCTGGTACACCTATTACACACCTATGGCATTTGTGCATGCTACACTACACATTCACATGACTGTTCTGCAAGTGCTGTGCACTGACACACGTGTCTATCATGATGGCAGTACATCCAACAGCTATTCTCTACACTAACATAACATACACAGATATTATGGCTGACATCTTTGTCATTCATTGCTGATCTGCACAGTTGGTGGGTATGTCCCACTGCTTACAGGGACAGACAGTATTGCCCTGAGTGGTTGTTCAGTGGGACATCATTACAGGGACAACTACAGATGGCACATCTCAAACATTCTACAACATTCATCCTATTAATCTATACCACATCCTACATTAAATTACATACAGTTGTGTTTTACATACCTTTTAGTGTTTGGATGGATGTGACGCTTTCACAGTTGTGGCCTGTAGTATTGTGCTCCCCACTGTGTAAGTTATGTGGTCTCTCTCTCTCTCTCTCTCTCTCTCTCTCTAGTACAGTGAATGAGTTGGCTTGAATGGCTTACAGCATGGCTTTTGTAGGTGATGCACATGATCAGGTGATGGGCTCTGCACCAAACAGTGTGCAGCAGATGCTGACTGCGTGCAGCCTGCTGTGTAGTGATTCTGTTAACCATCATGGCAACCCAGTACTATAAAATGCTTACTTATGTGGATGTTTTCCCTTCACCTTTCCAGTATGGAGGACATCCTTCCTGCTTGTTGGCAGCAGTGTTACATATGGCAGATTGTGGTACCTACTACAGCGGGCCTTGCAGAAACAGGACAACTACACATTCTTAGGTTATTCCAGACCTACAGACAGAGTGAGTGGTGTTGTTATGTGCTTTGTATATTGCTGGTCGTGCAGTGTTTGTGTGTACATAGTAGTTTAGGATGGAATGCAGTCTGTCTGCATAGCTCTCAATAGTGGGATTATCCACATGATGGCCAGTGGATTGTCTGTTTGCTTTTGCCTGTGCACCACACAGGGCTTGCCCTAGATATATCCCCGGCAATCTGTCTGTTATGTGCTATCAGTACATGGCTACTTCCAGTTCTGTTCCTGATGTGTTATTCCTGCATAAGGGTATGTTACATTGAATCCTGTAACACCAGCAATGTGCAGGGTGTGTAACTGCAATATTATGGGTATGGCCCTGTGTTCTTGCCTCTGTCCTCCACAAATATGGCTGGCTTTGTACTGCTGTGATATGGTTAGGGGTTGTTTGGTATTGGCCTATCATAATATACTGCTGGCATTCCTGCTATCATACCAGTCATATCGTGGACACCCATGACATTTTTTGGTCAGGGTCCATATATGTGACAGATACATAGACATTATCACAGGTAATAATTGTCGCCCTAGGCCTTGATTATGGGGTGTAACTGGTGGCTGCTGACCTACATCAGTTATTGTTTATTGTTACTTATCTTGATGGCAAATCCTTTGGCTCAGTAGTACGAATTGACGGGCATGTCCTGGACAGCATAGTATGTTATATATCCGCACTGTCTGCATTTACTTTTCTGTGTGGGCCTTGCATTCCTCACTGATTACATAAGTGCAAATCTATGTGCTGTCAGTAATGGCATGCATTATTGTAAAATACACCATTACAAGTTGTCTGTGTATACATATCTGTGTGTCATCTCACATTCTATGAATAGTGAGTGGGCTATGTGTAGTTCTGTACTCCTGTTCAAGTGTAAATGTCATTTAGTAAGTTATACAGCAAAACGATTATGTTATACCGATTTCACATAGGAAATGCAATGTGCTGCAGTTGGACACGTACCGAGAATGTGTACGCGATAGGCAGATGCTCTGCCCACTACACTATTGCAGCTCTGCGTAAGTTGCATATTCCTACATTAACGTCATACCCATGCTCCCTTTCCCCGGGTTCCGAGCTCCACGTACTCAGCATCCATCCATTCTGCAGTTACTAGCCCTGCCATTCCATACCTCCACACATTTCCCTCTCTGCATGTCTCGGTATTCCTCCATATTACTGCCTCGATACAACCTTCTGCAAGCTCTTCATCAGTTTAGTCCATGTACGTTCGAGCCTTCTCTTCATCCACCTCTGATACTGGTGGGAACATTATTTATTATTATTATTTATTTATTTTACATTTGTTAACCGGGCTAGTCCAACTGGATACATGTCCATTTTCAGTGGAGGCCCGGGGAGAAAAGCTCCAAGTTCAGACATTCTATAATACATATTAAAAATATACAGAAACAGAAACATGTAATACAAAAAAATTTACTACATGGCTTTAAAATAGTGTTAGTCATCTTCAGTACAATAAAATTTACAAAAAGCACTGAAAGGGGATGAATAGAAGTGTTCAGCATGATATGTAATATTCAGGGAAGACAGTGTTAGGAAGTGAGAAAGGTAGGTTAGTTTAGAAAATAGGTCCATGTCTAGTTCTGAATGAGAATTTTATGTTTTGATGCTAACAGATAATTTGAACACACCAGTTAGCCCGGATTGGTGTAAGAGCATAACCAGTGATTAGTAAGGAAATGTTTTATGTTAGTTTTGAATAGTAGGAGAGAGGTTAGGGTTGTAAGGTTTTGTGGTAAGTGATTCCATATTTTACCAACTGAAATAGAGAATATGGAGTCAAATAAATAATAAAATAAATATATATATATATATATATATATATATATATATTTATATGTATATATATGTATACATTATTGTGACCCATAACGTCTGGTGCATCCCAGCAGGGATGGACCTGTTGTTGTGTCACTAGTACACTTTGCTGATTTACACTGTTTCTCCCACTAGTAGCATCCAGCCAGGGTTTACAGATGCAGTGGTTTGCTCACACATCAGACCAGCCTCACCTCCCACTTCTGCAGATTAAACATGCCCCCACGCTGTGGCCAGTTTTCCATTCCTCTCTTCACTATTATACGACACTACTGTTCTCACAGCATAAGTGGACAGGCGCTGTTCATTGGTGCTCATAGACTGCTCAGAATACTGTGACTGAGCACTGTGCACATGTTTGCTGGTCTTAATGTACATTCTTACATACATTTCCTATACTGTTGACTGACTGTGCCGGATGATATGTTTGTGATAACAGCAGCTGATTGTGTACCTGCCATGCCTTCATGGTAACTCACTTGGACAATAGTGTGGAGGGGGGGGCCTGAGAATGCTGATTATGTTATTACTGGCCATGATGAGGGCTGTGGGCTACAGCATGCCTAAGGCACTGCAGGGTAAGTGTAGGCGGGTATGCACTGGTGTGTGCTAGGCTCGGACTTGCTGACCTCTGGTTACAGCGTCTTACACTGGGTTGGCCTCCACATTGCTTAACCAGTGTGGGCATTGCTTACTGCCGCCCACACAGAAGTACTCCCCCTTGCTGCTGCATACCCTCGTGCTACTTCACGTACATGTCGTTATTATACATGCTTACGTCTGGTGTACATGTCAGGTTTGACTGTTCACGTAGGTCAGTGTAAGGTTAAGTGGAATTCCAGTTTAGCATTTCTGGTTAAGCTACACTCAGGTATTTGGGTTAATTTTAGTTATGCCATACCTGTGTTGCTGAGTAGATGTGAATAGTGGAGATGTAGGCAGGTAAGTGGAGGGGGGGGAGCATTTTAACTGTATGGTAGGCTGTTCGACTGATTGGTGGGGGAGTGGTAGTGCAGGTTTGCAGGGTGTTGGGATATGTATGAGAGGCAGGACAGGAGGTGTCAGTGTCAGTAGTTGGTGTAAGGGTCTGGAGTGTTGGGGGTGGCGAACTTCGCAAGGTGCTGATCCAAGTGTGCTTGGGTTTTCCCTTCATGTGTTATTTACATGTGTAGTCGGGGATAGCTGCAGTAATACACCTGGGTTGGGGGTTCCAGATTTTGCCAATATAGTTGTGTGGAGGGTGTCACATACCTATGACTGTGAACATTACTATGAATGCAACAGGGGTCGATAGTTAAGTGGTGTTATTGGGCCACACAGAGGGGCTGATAGTGGGGACATGGCCAGGGATTTGCAGGACGGCTGAAGGGAAGGTCCACAGCTGGCCATTTCTTCTACAGTGACAGCTGTGTATATACCCTGCATTTGGGGGTAGGTCTGGGCAATCACACCCCTGGGTGGGGGTGCGGACAGCAACATAGCTCTCAATCGATCAGAGACAAATCTCAACAGACTCAGGGCCAAATTCTCAAATAATCAGGGACAATCAGGGACAATCTTTAAATATTTTTACTATTTGCGTGAAACATTTGCAGTTAAGAGACTGTGGTGTAATATAGATATTCTGACATAAAACGTCTATAACTCTGGATTACTATCATTATTTATTAAGGGCGACTCACCACCTTTTCTTCAGCAGTCACCAGTTTTAAGAGGGATTAAGAGGCACAGACCTACAGTCAGAGTCTATATCAGGGACATTCCTGAAGATCGGGGACAGTTGAGAGGTCTGGACAGCAATCATACCTTGTGATGCCAATTAGTTCAGCTTACATGCCTACGGAGGGGTGCTGTGACCATGTGTTCTGTGGTGTCATTTAGTGGGTTTGTAACAACACATCTGGTTATACCGTCCTTTGCCATGTAAACTAGACTTTGCTACAGTGGGACTCGTACTGGGCGTGGCTGCTCGTTAGCTGTCGGCTCTTCCCAATGCACACTATTGCTTACATCCCTGGAGCGGTCCACATAGAACCACTTCAGCCAACACCTGCACAGCTAGGCCCATCATGTCATACCCATAGTTCCCAGACCACACTTCCTCTTCAGCAGTCTTCCTTACTCCTGGTGCAGGTTGGGTCTAAACACACCACTTTACACTGCCAACTCTCAACTTCTCAGGACCCATCACGTACATTGCCTCGCCCCATGGGTCATCAGCCTTCCCCAACCTTGTACTCTGGGAACATGCATGCCCTGCTGTAGGTTATCTGTGTAATGGCTGGAAGCCCGAATAGCCATTACATTTTTTGCTTCTTCCGCAAGGGACATTCTTGTCTTTGTTTCAAGATTAGACTTGACAGGTCTCTCCCACTG
Source organism: Protopterus annectens (assembly GCF_019279795.1). Taxonomy (NCBI): domain Eukaryota; kingdom Metazoa; phylum Chordata; order Ceratodontiformes; family Protopteridae; genus Protopterus; species Protopterus annectens. The sequence goes on from NC_056731.1 coordinate 708,583,175, forward strand.
GTAGTATCCTGCCTATAGTCTGGGAAGCAGTGGTTTGTTTACTTTTATTGGGTGTTTGTATGTTTCACCTGGCTAGCTGAGGGGGGGGGTTAATGCCATGTGTTACACGTTTGTTGACTGGGCCCCTCACCCCCATTGGCACAGCCTGTGAACACATGCAATTTTTAACTGCTGTATCATATCCTAGCTATATATATATATATATATATATATATATATATATATATATATATATATATATATGTGCATATTTACACATATATATATATATATATATATATATATATATATATATATATATATATATCTGTATTTGTATGCATGCACACACATATATATATATATATATATATATATATATATATATATATATATATATATATATATATATAGATAGATAGATAGATATTTATATATACATTGCTGTATATCTATATCTGATGACATGTGGATGTATGGGTGTCTGCATATGTATATATGTATATGTGGGTATTTATTTATATGTCTATCTATGTATGTATGTACTACAGAGCGGGGAAGGTATATATCTATTTAGTTATGGGTATTTATACTAACACATATACCTGTAATTTGTTAGCTACATCTCCGGTAATGTTGACTGGTATAGCTGGATCCTGTATTTCGTGTTCATACCGGCCAACCTTGTGTGCCACGTATGCTTTGTGATACCTACCAAGACATCCGTTGGTGTACACAAAGTCACACGTGACATCTATTGTTAATACCAGGAATGCATTCGTCCCATGCAGAACAACCCAAACATTGGGTATTCACCCTTCGTCTACACCCAAGGTTACATAGTTACCCCTGGCTATGTGCACAGTCTCTGGCATGTGCCACACCTAGGAAACTTGAGTCGGTACATCATATGGGATGGGTCCCGAAGGGGCAGTAATGTGTGGTGGTGTGGTAGCTCTAGGTCGGTAACCAGGGTAGTGGTGCTGGCTGCGTGTGTGCTGCAGGTGAGGGGATGCAGAACTGTAGGTTATGCATGTATGGGTTGGGGATTGCCTGGTATGGATGGGCCTGTACTGCTCGGCCTGCATAGTGGCTGGGGGAGAGGAGTATGTGATGTCGACCTGTGAAGCATAACAGAAGGATGATTTAATTCCCTAGTTCAATGACAGGCATACAATACTATGAGCTTGGTAGTGTATTGCAGGGCGGACTTGTTTGGCTGGGTGGGGGGTATGCAAATTTGTACGTGACGTATATTGTTTGGAGTTTCTCAGGCCCATTGACAGTGCATGTGGACATATATGTTTCTGTTCATCTACCATTTCTATCTACAGATGTCTGGCCATATATACCTCTGTGGGTATATATATTTGCTTACATATGTCTAACTATGTTGGAATATACCTACAGCGACATATATCTGCGTACATATGTCACTTGATGTGTATATGTAGACATATAGATGTTGACATATATATGTGTAGTTGTCAGCATTTCCATGTGTATCTGTTCATATATTTGTATTCATATGTATATATCTCTGGATATTTATATATATATATATATATATATATATATATATATATATATATATATAGATAGATATATAGATATGTATATATATATATAATATAAATATATATATATATATATATATAGATATATATATATATATATATATATATATATATATATATATATATATATATATATATACATATGTGACTACATCTATAGATATGTTGTATCCATTTAGTTAGTGATATATTTGCAGACACACGCCCATCTAGCTGTAGGTATGTATTCTCTGTACTGTTGCATGACTGGGCTGGGGTTATGTTTCTGACAACATGCAATTTCTGCATATCTGGGATGGCTTAGAGGTAAATCGTTTCGTGTATGGTGTGCATGGTCCCGGGTTCTGGCCTTGCGGAGGTTGTTTGTTTTGTTGCTGGGCGGAACACTGGCCATTGGATACGGTGTGCTTAAGGCACTTTCATGCAGTTGTTAGCGGGTTTGCGCTTAGGTAAGCACTGCTAACTTCCAGTCACAGTGTCTTACATGTAGTTAGCTTTTCCTTTGCTTAATCTATGTCGGCGGTGCTTCACCTCACCTACATGCACTTGCACATGCTCACTAGTGCTTACATATGTTTACTACTGCTTATCTGTGCTTATGCCTGCTTACTGCTGACTTATTCATTATGGCACTGACTCTTCCCATGTGCATTTAATGCAGTACTCCAGTTCACATTTATATGTTATTTGGTAGGTTATACAGCAATAAAATGTAAATAAATATTCGTATACAGATGGGAAATGGCATGTGCTGCAGTGGTACTCGAACCGGTATTCAAACCGGGAATGCCTGCTCAGTAGATGGTTGCTCTGCCCACTACACTATTGCTGTGCTGTTTCATTGGCATATATCTTCCTTGTTATCTTCTTCAGCCTTTTAAGCTGCTTTAACTGTAGCTAAGCGATGGGCAAACCCACGCACCTACAGTTAGCTGTACTCGGTATTTTAGTAATAAATTCAAGGGTTACTTTTTTATTTTTATGCTCTGTTCCTGTTGTACACATGGGGACTGTTGGTGGGGATATGCTGACACCTATGAGGGGTCTCACGTGTTTATTTACAGTTTCTGCTGTTCTACTTTGCAGGGGTGTGTTTATTCTGAGAGCTCTGCTCCCAGACATGCCCTCTGCACTCATCCGTGCTCTGTGTAGGATTAGGTGGTCAGGCAGCACGCCTTCATTAATATGCATGGCGCGCTGCTGTCCTCCTCCTACTTGGCTGCTTCCGTGCAGGACGAAGATTAGTGAATCCGGGGGACTATTGGAAGATTTTCATATCATCTAGAAAGTTTATGATGGCACCAAGTTATTAGTTATCTGCAAATATGATCAGCCATAAATGCTTAACATTTGTCTTAACCTTGAAGAAGTAAATCCCAAAAAAGTTGCTCATGGAATCCACTATCAATATATACATATATACATATATATATATATATATATATATATATATATACATACATACATACAGACACACACACAGACACACACATACACACACACACATATAGACACACACACACACATATATATATATATGTGTGTCTGTGTCTATATAGAAATATATATATATATATATATATATATATACACACACACACACACACACACACACACACACACACACACACACATATATATATATATATATATATATATACATATACACATATTTTTTCCTAGGATGTACAGTTGCCCACCTTAATTTCAGACTGGATAAATAGAATGTCATGATCAGCTGCCCTTCAGGTGCCAGGATCAGCCATATCACACATGCACTCACGTATCCCCCAAATAAGTTACTGTTGTCACTCTCTCACATTTCATGTTGGTGTGAATGATTAAGGTGTACCTGTCTGGACTATATGAGGAGAGGCATGGCTGAACTCTCTGACTATGTGTCTCAGGCAGGTATGTCCCTAGCCTTAAGCAGCCGTTTGTCTTCACCTAGGATGATGCTGCAATAAAAACAGAAAATGATTGACCTCAATAATTACCTTAGTTTCTGGTGTCATTCTAAGGGGAATACAGTATCCGTCAGGATGGAATGACATGATCGACAGACCTCAATGCTTTGCAAGGATGGTCTTCATTTGTCACCCCTGGGATTTTGGCTACTGGCTAAGACTCTTGCCACCCCATAGTGCCTTTTTTAAGTGGTGTCTCAAGGACAAAATTCCAGATGTAAAAATGCCAAAAAATTAACTCAAGGTTATGCTGCTAAACACTAGTTCTCTTAACTTGAAACTGTATTCGCTGGAAGCAGTCCTCACTTTGGAAGACTTGCACACTTATGCAGTCAAGGACACCTGTTTCATGGCTGTGTATAGCACACCAGCTGTATCGGGCTACATCTCCTTCCACATGTTCAGACCTCAAACCGAAGGCCACAAAACTAAAGGAGGTGGTATATCAATATTCATTACAGATAACTGCACCTCCAGATTGGTTATATAGTAGGATTGCCTGGAGATACTTCAGATGCAATTAACTGTTGGTAGTACACATATTCAAGTATTTTCCAGCTACATGACCCTGTCTGTGAGTCAGGACACCCACTCTGCCTATTTGGATCTACTTGAATCTATCAAGATACATCAGAACACCCTGGCTCTGGGTGACTTTAACTAACCATCCCTTGACCAGGTAAATTACTCATGCTGTAATTCAGTTTTCCAAAGTTTCCTTGACTTTGTTATCTCCAATGCACTAGACCTGCAGGTTGACACCCCCACAAGGGGTGCCAACATCCTGGATTTGGTGCTTACTCATATGGGTGGCTACTCCAGCAGCCTCACAGTGAGGTATTCCCTAGTGATATCTGACCACAAGCCAGTCTCATTCCAAGTAACTATCACACTGCCCCCCCAACAGCAAAAAAACTAAAACACTTCTCCAAGGCATATTATTACTTCTTAAGGAATGGTATAAAAAGCTGAACTGCACCTCCTCCCTCAGATGGAACTGGAAACTATGTTGGGGTCTACACCGGTGCTCTATACAAACAGCCATTTAACTGCATTGACTTGAACATACCTGATAGGATTAAACAAGCTCCACAAGGAAGAGCAAATCTACCTGGTGGACAGCTGCCATTAACAGGCTGTAAAATAAGAGGAAGAAATTTCTATATAAGAGTAAGAGAGAGGGAGTCAAAAAACTGGAAACACACCATCCTCAGCTTAAACAAGCCAATAAGACTTCTTGTGAAGTCCTTAAAGGCAAACTATGAGTCCAAATTAGATTCCTCAACCAAGGACAGCTATAAGTTGTTCTTTAGTTACATCCGTTACCTAAAAGGACAAGCCCAGATTTGTTCCAAAGTGGTAGCTAATGATACCATGTACATTGATCCTGAGGACATAGCTAACCTGTTAGCTGACAGGTTCTGTGAAAATGTCACTCCCCTGTGCATGCCACATGTACCCCATGACATCCCTACCACCTATCCCCAACCTTGTATCTCTAATGAGCAAGTCACAAACGCCATCTCTAAGTCCAAAAACACAGCATCTATAGGACTTGATAACATCCACGGCTGTGTCCTACATGGGCTCCAACAAGAATTAGCAACAACATGGGGTACTCTTTTCAATCCTAGTCTAAGCACAACCTTTGTCCCAGATGAATGGTAAATGTCCACCATTATTCACCTGCACAAAGGTGAAGCTTTCACTGACCCCGGGAACTATAGACCTATTAGCCTGACTAGCCTTATCTGCAATGTCAGGGAGCTAATCATCATGGACTTTATCAACAAAGATAAAGGTAGTCTACAAACACTTGCCCCTACTCAGTTTGGATTTTTCAAAGGGAGATAATGCCTGTGAAACATTGTGGACTTCTTCAAGACAGTCACCAAGGCCCTGGACAGGGGAAATCTGTGCATCCAGCCTGCCTAGTCTTAGCCAAGGCATTTGACACTATCCCCCACTCAGGCATCATTGACAAACTCACCCAGCTAGGTATTAACCCTAATTTTGTTCGATGGTTTGCTAACTATCTCACTGATAGAAACCATATAGTCAAAAGAGGGGAATCAACCTACAACAGCACACCTGTAACTAGTGATGTTCCACAGGGATCTGTCCTGGCACCTCTGTTGTTTGTAACCTAGGTCTCTAAAGTACAAGCTGCAACTAAAGGTCTGTGGCTGAGAAAGATTGCTGATGACTACAAAACTGGGAGAGATCATATAATATCCAAATGATGACAACATCCTACAAGAGGGTCTTACACACACGAATGACTGATGCCAAGTTCATGGCCTTAACCTCAATGCAAAAAATGCATTATCATCCCTCTCAGTACGTGCGATATCCCTGTTAACTACCACATCAATAACAAAACACTTAGTATGCACACCTGGGCACCCATGTTGACAGTAACCTTACCTTTCATCAGAATGTCTCCACAGTGGTAAGTAGGATATTCTGTACTGCTCATCTCATATGTAAGGCAATTGCATCCTGAAAATGAAAGAATGTATAACCTCTCTGTACTCTACCCTCATCAGGCCAATCATGAAATACAACACCCCTTTTGGTATGCACCTTTCCAATTGGAGAGAACACAAAGGTTCTTCGTGAGGATAAATCAAGATCTTCAGCATCTGCCCTATGTGTTTGTCTGAGATCACTGTCACTTCATTCTGTTTCATACAGATTGCTCATAAGTAATTTATGCCTTGCATATAAGGCAATCTTTGACCATGCTTTGCATGAAATGCTGCATATCCGCAAATCAGATGGTACATGGGTTACTCACTCAAAGGCATTAACCTGGTATGTGACACTAATAGAGCATGTGGGAGGGTCAGGCTTCTGTCCCAAAGGTTTCCAAACTTCACCTTTGGAGTGGACTCCCACTTCATGTCATACAGAGCATTTCTTTGGCTCTCTTCAAATGCAATTGGATGTGTAAACAGAAATTCACACTGGGGGTCCCCCTGTGTTTCTCTTGGACTGGAGCAAGTGTTGCTGATCATGGAAATAAGGATACAACTTGGATAAGCTTATAAGAGCCCTTGGGCCATTGACCTAGTAACTTCGTATGATATGACTCAGTCATAGCCCATGTGGGAGTACATGACCTGTGACATACCTCCTGAGACTATACTTAGAGATACTTATTTGAGCACTCAGAAGACATCTGTGTGGTCACTGATACATGACTTAAAGGCACAAAGAGCACATCAAAAGTGCAATGTTATTATCATTGTGTGGAAACACATTTAGATCAGCTAATTCACAGGCAGGGACTAAAGGTAGAGGTATCTCTATGTACATCTAACTAAAGATACTTCAAGGCTGGTCAAGCAAGACAATGCACTTGAGCTGCTTCAGGTTCATTTCACAATAGGCAAACTGCAATACTACTTCCATGCAAGCTATAGGCTCCCCTCTGTGACTCAGCACACCGTTACCATGTATGTAAACTTTTTAGAAACACTAACCATCCAACCTAATACCATAGTCATGAGTGACTTCCATTATCCCACTCTTTCCTGTGAATTCTAAACAACAACAAACATACTGGCACAGAGATCCCTGCCCTTTGTAAACACAAACTCCTGGACCAGATAGCCAATACACCAAACAGGGATGCAACCATACTGGATCTGGTTTGCATGAATATGGGTGAGTCATGCACAACGCCATACTGTAATATCTTCCCTGGTAAGGTCTGAACATGAGTTGATGTCCTATGAAGTAAAAATGAAACAGATCCCCAGCTAGACACGGAATATTCAGGAACTGCTCTAAGGTTAACATCCAGCTATTAGGTATAAAACTGACCAAATGTTAGGCTCACATAAACACTGAGAACGCTGCAGCCTATGCAGCAGTGTTCACACAAACCTTATATGAGTATGTTAATAGCTGCATAGAGGCAGCTGTACCCACCAGGTAAAATTATAGAACTAACTGAAAATCAGTCCACACTGGTGGAATCACAGAATCAATAGGCTGTATAACAGAAGGAAGAAACTCATGGCAAAATGTAGGCGGTGCAGCACACAGCAGGATAAAAACACTGTCATCAAAGTGAACAAAACAGAGGACAAATGAAGTCTACCAACGCCAGATTTCAGGTAGGTTTGGGCTCCCAGGCCAAGGATAATCACAAAGCATAGTTTAGGTATATCCGCAATGTCAAAGGCAAGACACGGATGTGTGCACTTCTCATTGTAAATGGAAGCGCCTATAATGAGGCAAAAGAAATAAGCAAACCTCCTGGCTGATAAATTGACACAAACTTTACCCTTCTCTCCACCTCAACCTTCCCTTAGGAAACACCATTTGTTATAAGTAACCTTTCTATAATGAGGGAAGAGGTTCTTAATGCTCTCTCCAAGAACAAGTAAATGACATCAGTGGGCCCAGACAATATCCCAGCATGCCTTTTTTTAATTTCTCCAAGACTTTTGGGTTTCTAATACTATGAGGGGAATGACACAATTCATAAGTCAAAGTATGATTAAAGTTCATGAAAATAGTATTATTTCAGTCTTTGATGACAGCCAGAAGTGCTCTTCACAGTGCCTGCAATGATCCCAGCAATGGCTCCTTCTGCAATTCATATGGCTTACATGTACTGGTAACATATCTAAATATGATTGCTGATTCTTTTTCATAAGACCCATTGCTCTTACTACTATTGGAACTGTATGGGTATCCTGCTTCCGCATTTCTCTTGTTTCTGCCTGCAAATCCCAATATTTTATGACTTTGTGTCTCTCTGTAATCACTGGGTGGGGCAATTTCAATGATCAATGCTTCTTTTGTCTTATTTTCATGGAGCACTATATCTGGTTGTCTAGCATCTATCTTTTGAACTGTTGGTAATGGGTGATCTCATGTGATGTAGACTTCATCATTTTCTATGATGCTTTGTGGCTCATGTTTCCAGTGTTTTTCAGCCACTTCAATATCATAATGTTGTACAACCCCCAGTGCGACAGTCTTGCCACATTATTATGCCTTTTAGTATACAGTCCTTCTGCTATTAGTATATCACAACCAGCAAAAAGATGTGCAACTGCTTCCAGTTCTGTTTTACAAATCCTACATTTGTCTGTTTCTCCCACATGTTCAATGAAAATTGTAAACCAATGTGTACATAGCCCATTATCTTGGGCCACCAACATACCTCTCAGTATGAAAATATCAAAAATCTGGACAAGGCCCATAAAAAAATAGCTACAAATCTGTACACTGATTAATATAAAATTTGCATACATAATTGCATAACCCCACCCTCTTCAGTGGAATTGTGGGATACCAACTTTCAAACGCAAACTGAAGATCAGACAACGAAAATATGGCACCAGAGTCCCCATTCAGCCATTCCAATGTCCCATTACTTGTCTATTTCGCCCCATTTACCATAAACACTAATGTGTGCATACTGCTTTACTTCTACAATGATTATTTGGATTTTATTTTTACATTTTATAGCACAATGCACAAACACTAATAGACATCTGCTAAACAAAGCAGGTAAACAAAGCAATACTGTCTCACAATTAAAATAGACTTGGCATTAAAACTTCTCTGCCCTTGAGACTCACATTCATTGAAACAGCATTGAAACCCGCACCACATCCAAAGAAAATTAATCTGGCCAGTGGTGGATAAAGATTACCTTTGGGCTGTTTTCAAATCATTGGCCCCTTGCACATAAAACAAGAAACATACATGTGTTCTTTGATACACCTTCCTGACTTTATTAAATTCTATTCCTTGTATAATACAGCACACTTGTTAGACAGAGCACATTTTAAACGTATTGTTTGAACATTTTACCATTAGGCAATGAAACAAAATGCATGAACCAATAATGACAAAACTGCCCAATTCAGAACATGTCCATCATAAAAGTCTACTTCCAAACCCACACAATATATATATATATGTATATATATATATATATATATATATATATATATATATATATATATATATATATATTTAAATAGAATGGCAGTAGTGTAAGCCATAGGCATCTTGCACAGCATCTCACACTTACTTTTATTTTTTTGGGGGGAGACAAACATTTTGGAAAGTTGCTAGAATAACATGTTGTGTTACCATGATGCATTTCACTGCCAAGTCTTGAGGACCCTGTGCAATACAGTTAGAGCAACATACCAGTATGCCAAATCAGCAGTTGCCTGAAAGACAGGAAGACTGAAACTTAAATGGCTATCATTTAGTTAATTCATTTCTCACTTCTCACCACAGCTCTCAACCTCTTAGCACAAAAAACCTGGACAAAGCCAATAATGGGAGAATACAGCCCAAAACTAGGGACACATTTCAAATACTGATCTTATTGCTACAATAAAAGGTTTTGTGTTACCATTTATTTTCTGAAGAATATGAAGTCTGAAATTCAAATGCCTGTCATTATTTAGTGAAGTCAATCCTTCAGTGATTTGCCACAAAAATCCTGAAAACCACAGATGTTATGAGGAACAGATCAAAATATGAGGCATAGATTCACAAGTGGTGGTGGCTAGGGACTTTAGGCTCTTTTTACCCTGTACACAAGGTACAGGGTTTACCGTGAGTACCTCTAGCTACCAGGTATATTAAATTGGTGCATTTTTACACACACACGTACACACATGATGAGGTCAGCTCAAAAACTTGGTAAAAACTGAGTAATTTGGTATTCTTGGGAGTTATAGCCACTGATATTAACCTTTCATCTCTTGGTTTGAATTTACATCTCCTTAACAATTCCTGCATTTGATCGTGATCACCATGAGGTTCTTCTAGAAGTTTTCTATACTTACAACTATATTTATGCATTTTCCACATTTCTTGCCTTCTCATCTAGCATTTCACCTTATATTCTTTCTTTAGTTTTTTTTTTTTTTTTGGCACATTCAGTTGCTCCCTGATTTTTATCTACTTCTGGTTTGATTTCCATTTCGGCTTGACACTGATATGCTTCTGCTAAGCAGACAAGTCATTTAAGATTTAGTCTCCTCATGTTTCAAAACTTTCACTATGTTCGGGTCATATGAGGTCAGCAGATATATATTTGCAGTTCCATGATTGCATATCTATACATGTAATCAATTTTAAGGAGGCCCATCCCCCTTTTGTGATGGGGAATATATAATCTTGGTATGCACTGATTTTTATAAATCATTTGGTGAGCATGAAGCATCCTTCTTGTTTTCTTCTCATCTATCCAACACATTTTGGGGCCAATCAATCACTCAAAAATTGTAAGATAGGATAGGAAGAGGTTCAAGATGGCTGCCGAGTATTAAACATATACTTTCTGCTGCTCCTGTTCCAGCTAAGTTTATCCGCTCAAAATAACCTGCATCTAGCTTTAAAAGTCAAAAGAAAGGAGTATTTCTGCTAAAATACATCAAAAGGATTGGATCTACAGTGGCATTTTGGATAAAAAAGTTAATTTTAAACCTTACTTTCTTCTACGTATTTACCTGAACTAATTCTGGGGAAGGCCATGTCTGCATGGTAATATCCTTCTCTGCGTATAACAGTATTTCAAACAAGAGATGGGTACTAAGCAAGAAACCATGGATTCTACAACTACAAAAACTAAACTTTCCTCTATAATTGCCCCTGAGAAGGATGTAATGTCCAAGAGACAAAAAATAAATAAATCAACGCAAGAGCTGAACAAAGGGCCTACTAAAACCAAAGCTGAATCTGCACATACACTTGAAGATATGTCAGCATTACAACCATTGCAAGATGAGTTCAAGTTATTTTAAGATAATCTAAATTCCTTTGGTTCAATCCTGGATCAAATCATAACAAGAATAAACACAATAGAAAATAAAACTGAGGAGAACTCAAAGCACTTACAGGATTTACAAGCTAAGCTAAATGCAAATGGATAAATAATCAATGCCTTACAACAAAAAATAACTGAATTAGAATCTTGAAGTAGAAGAAATAATATCTTAATACGTGGCATTCCGGAAAAGTTTGATCAACCCCAACTACCTGCAATATTAACAGAGATCTTTGAACTAGTAACTGAAGATAAATCTCTTGCAAAAGACATTACTGTGAAAAGAGTTCATAGAGCGCTACGGAAAACTCAAAATGAAGCTAACCCCAGACAGATCTATTCAAAACTACTTAATGCTGCACATGTTAATTTACTGCTAATGGCTGCAAAGAAGAAAAAAAACATCTCATGGAGAGGCTACAGGACCTCATTATCACAAGACTTACCTCAGCCCATTAAAGTACAGAGACAAGCTCTAGACCCTTTCTGTGCTTTGCTAATAAAAAAAAAATGTTTCCAAATGAAATACCCAGCCACTCTTTCCTTTAACTATAAAGACCAAAAGCACTTTATACAGTCTGTGGAGGAGGCAAAGAAAACATTTATTCAAGTTTTCAAGGAAGTACCAGTTATTTAAAACATATGGCAAAGCTATTTGAAATAAAATAAAGAAAAATGTTCTGCTTTAAAAAAAAATGCAGCTTCTCTCTGAAGATAGGTCTGGAAACACTAATAAAAGCTGGAAACACTATCAGAAGAAATTACTTCCTACAGAAATGGTACTTTTTACTTTCTCACATCTGTAAACAAAGAAAGGAAGCTAACTGAGCTAATCATACCGGATTTAATGTCCTGTTGGTTTTTTTGTCACTCTCTGGACATTCTGGAAATATTCCTGTCCTTTTTTATCTTTTTTTTTTCTCAAATTTATTTTCTTCTGCTTTAAATTGCTCCATTTTCTGGGACTTGTGTTGCTTCCTGAGGCCTGGGAAGGCCTACATAACAGCTCCATGAGGGTTTCTTTTGTCTGCTGGGCTGTTTCTACACTCCATATCCCTGAATTAAATGAAAACATTGGCCAATGATGTCACGAGGTCAGAGAGAGTGGGAAAAGAAGTAAAGAAGCAAAGCATTACTGGGAAAACTAAAAATCACAAAACACATTGTATTTAAGAAGAAATGCACTGTATTTTTACAGTTTGGGTTCTGTGTGATGCTGAAAATGTAAGAACATTGAAGGATTCCATTCAGGGTAATGTTAGTAACATTATTATTTAATTTAAAAAGCATTATGTCAGTGTGTGCTATATTTAGTTAAGGAATGTTATTTATATACATATATATATATATATATATATATATATATATATATATATATATATATAGATATATATAGATATATATATATATAGATATATATATATATATATATATATATATATATATATATATATATATATATGTCTCGGGTTTGCTATAATGCCTGCCAAATATTAATTGATTAGTATTTAGTTTTATATTGTAATATTAGTTAAATTGGTAACTAAGTATCAATTTAATTGTATCTAAAACCTAATGCTGCAGCTAAATAAGTGATCTGTATCTTATAGGGGTGAAGTGTATAGTTATGTGCTCTATTAGCTTTATAAGTCTCAGGTATCTGCAAATGATATCCAAAGCTCAGCTGATTACTTTGTTTGGGTCTATAAATGGTCTTTCTGTTTATTTTAGATGCGTGTTTATTTTAGGTGTGTGATTTTGATTTTCAATAATAGATTTTAAAATAATATTTATAGATATGCCATTACCCTCGGAATGCCAGATATAGTTGCACCTGCCTGCTTACTGTCTGTGATAAGATATAGTATTATTGATTTATAGGGAGTGAGTTCTAAACTAATGTGTACAATCATAATAATATATACCAACCCAACCTTATGCACCTGTAAGCATAACTAATTCCATGTTATGATCTGCTAAAATGATATATATATATATATATATGTATATATATAAAGTCTTTTAGAAAGTATGATTCTTATACTCTTTTATTAACTATTCTAAGCATCTTTTTGCCTTTAAATGTACATTTTAGATTTATATGTTAATATTAAATAGTTTTTGGAGTGGTATGAGGGTGTAGTTGTGAATGCTGGGTGACAATTGGACTATTGAGGTTAGTATTTATGTCTCCCTGTTGCATACCTGTAAGATTTATTTTATACAAAAATTTTTAACAACGGTATATTTGTATCTTTTACATTCGCAAATAAAATCATATCAGGGAGATGGGTGGTTAGTCACAGGTTGTAAGGTTAGAAGCATGGATGTCAGAACATCAGTTTTGAGTACAGTTTATTTTTTATGTGCTAGAAAAGGACCTATCATTATATGGGTCGTTCCTGGTGAAACTAGTATCTCTGTTGACCCTATTTTGTTTTTATTGTTAATTTTTGAACTTACAGTTAGATGATTAGGGTGAATTCTTGGAATGTAAATGATCTTCAGGACATTAAAAAAAAAAAAAAGCTGGTTATGCACCTGATTTATCAAGACAAATCGAACATTATTTTTTTACAAGAGACGCATATGACAAATGACCAATGGGACAATATTAAAAAAGAAATTGGATTAGATGGATTATATCAGCAGGGAGCAGCCTTGCATCAAAAGGTACATCTATTTTAATTAAAAAAGTCCTTCCCTGGAGAAGTGCTTGATACTAAATTTGATTAGAATGGAAGATGATGTTTATTCACTTGCTCATACCCACAAGTTAAGTCCCCAATTTTGTTTTTGAATGTGTACAGTCCATGTTCAAACCAACTATTTTTTCATCCAGGAAATACATAATCTGCTACTTCCATACCATGATCATTTCTTCATTATTGGTGGTGACTGGAATGCTCTTATTGATTCATCAAATGATAGCTCGAATAAGAACAGAAAACAGCCCACCCAAATAACTGCTTCTATTCAAGATTTGGTGAATAGTTTTAATTTAGTTGACCCTTTTTTAATATCTGAGATTGACAGGAAGTTTAATAAATTCACTTTCTATTCAGCCTCACATAAGGTTTGGTCTAGGATTGATTATTACCTGATCTCAGATGCTTTCTCAACTAAAATTGCTAATTTTGTTCATGAGGCCAGATCGGTTTACTATTGAATTGTCGAACGGCACTACATCGACTGTACTATAGTCGAACACGGAAGTTCAAAAATAGTAATGTCGACATAAAAAAAACAATCTAGGAATGGTTTTAACATGGGTCGAGGTAGGTGTTCAGTATTATTCAGAACTACAAATATCTCCCCTACCTCGACCCATGGTAAAACACAGTCCTAGATTGTTTTTTTTGTCGTCGACATTACTATTTTCGAACTTCCGTTTTCAACTATAGTACAATCGATGTAGTGCCATTCGACATTTCAATAGTAAACCGGCCAGATCTATATCTGATCATTCGAATATATCACTTGGCATTAACCCTAACCAAAAATGCAATTATGACAGCAAGATTTTCACTTGGTCACTAAATAGTAACATTCTGAAAAAAATGATGTTTTGCAGGAGGTTAATGAATATCTAAAACACTTAGAAACTGAATCATTGCTTTCCAATATCTCTTTAGATATATAATGGGCAGCGGCTAAAGCTGTCATATGAGGAATACTTATCCAAAAAGCATCTTATTATAAAAAGAAAGAGAGTCTGTACATTAATAACCTCACAAAAGAGTTTAAAAAAATTGAAGCAGAACTGCAAAAAGATTTTTCCACTGATTTGGAAATTAAACTTCACGGAATTCAGAAGGAAATATATTTCTTCCACCAACAAAACTACTGTTTGACTGAATTAAAGCTTCTACATAGATACTCTGAATGGGCTCAAACTCCATCCAAGACTCTAGCAAGACTAATAAATATCAAATAAGGACCAACTATATAAAGGACATAAAGTACAAAGGGAAAATCCTGTATAGAAATAGTGACATTATAAATTAATTTGTAGATATTTACACAGAAATCTACAATCCCAAAACTCAATTCCAAAAAGAACAATACATAGACTTCATCAATAAGCTTAATGTCCCAAAACTATCTTCCACACAAATTACCCAGTTAAAAGCCTCTATAACACTAAATGAAATAACTGCAGCTATTAAAAAACTGAAACCTAATAAGGCGCCAGGCCCTGATGGACTTACAGGTGAATTTTACAACATTTTCTGCAGTAATCTTACAAAAATCCTACTTAGCATGTATAATCATATCATATCAGAAGGGATTATGGACAAGTATATGAATAATTCCAAAACTATTTTCATCCCAAAACCGAACTCTGACAAATCAAACCCTCTTAACTATAGGCCTATTGCCCTTATAAATGTAGATATGAAATTTTTATCTACCATTTTTGCAAATAGAATTCAGAAAGTGATGGCGTCAATTATTTCTGCAGAGCAACTGGGTTTTATAAAGCGATAATACTCTCACTTTGCATACATTATTAATGTTTCTTGAAAAGGATAATCATCCAAGATACGCTTTAACGTTAGATGCAACTAAGGCCTTTGATAATGTGGATCTCAACTTCTTGTATGTAACAATGGAATACTTTAATTTCCCGGATATGGTCACTAATACTATTAGGATGATGTATAAAAATGCCTCTACTTCCCTTTATATAAATAAAACGTTATTAGATCCTATTAAAATTACAAATGGCACCAGACAGAGGTGTCCGCTATCACCCTATCTTTTTAACTTGCATCTTACCTTTTCTTATCTGGATCAAACAGATGACCTATCATCATATCCCAAAAATCTATAACATCGAAATAAAGTACTCGGCGTTTGCAGATGACCTTAACATTTGCTTTGAGCTTCCTAACACAGACCTCCAGAAAACTAGAAACTCTATTGATCTCTTTTCTAAAGTTGCTAACTATAAGCTTAACCCCACCAAATCATCCTGTTTTCCTTTGAATCCTAAGAAGCATTTAGAATACTACTTCCCCCTTTCTGACATACCTTTTAAATATTCAATAAAGTATCTGGGTATAAACTTCACGCACTCTCATCAAGAACTTATGAAAACTAATCTTTATAAAGTTTGGGATCAAATAAACAATGATCTAATCAGATGGAAAAATATTAACCTTTCACTGTTATCAAAATCTGATATTATCAAGATGAATATTCTACCTAGAATTATTTTCCATTTACACTCTGTTTTTCTTAATATTCCAAAAAACTTCTTTCGTAAAATGGAGACCACAATTTCTAAATTCTTATGGTTCCCTAAATCAACCAGAATAGCATATAGGAAATGAGCTATCCCAAAAGCTAAGGGTGGATTAAGTCTTCCCGATTTCAGTCTTTATTATCAAATAATTACCGCAAGTCGGTTAATAAAAATAGCCAGTTATGATCCGTATGACGAATCTTGGTCTCCAATATGGGTCAAGATCTGGTATAACTATATACCTTCATTCAAAATTAATCCTCAATCTATCCCCTTTCTCACACCTGTTGGTGAATTTAACATTAAGTTTTTGCTTCTTCTAAAACACAAAATTCTTATTTTTCATGATCTGATGAAATCCCTTAATTTGCAAAATACAATCCCCATTCTTAAACCCATACATCTGAATCCAAATTTAAAAATCAATAATGAAATGATTGACCTATCTAACTTTCCTATTATCAAGAAGGCTACAGTCTGGCATTTTTCTAGTACAAAAAATGCAGCAGAGGTTAAAACTTTATTTGGGGCTCCTAATAAATAAGACCCTATTTTAAGACATCTCAGCTCACTTATGAAACAAAAATTCCTTAAATACAGAGTTATGGAACAAGATATTCAATTAACACAATCAATCATCAATTCACTCTCCCTAAAAAACAAAATGATCTCACATACTTATAAACTTGTGTTGTCCATTATACATAGTCATTCACTTTTATTTTCCAAACACTGGGATTCAATACAGGATGAAATCTCTAGTGAATCTAAGTATGAAGCAATCAGAAATACACTAAACTTGCCCCCCTTCAAAAATCTAATTTACACACAGCTAATGATAAATAATAACTCTTACTACACCCCAGTTGTTTTACAAAAAATTGGATGTAATAAAAACTTAACATGTCCTTTCTGCACTCTCCCTCATGTTGATATAATACACATGTTCTGGAGTTGTAAGACCATCGATAAACTCTGGTGCTCCCACAGAATTCAATTAGAAAAAATGGGGTATAAGAAAACTACATTTTCTTGGCAAACTATGATGCTTGATATTGTTCCTATTCAAATCAAAGTTATTCGCCGTCATGTTCTTGTCTCAGTTTGTGCTCTCCTTAAATATTTCATTACTAAAAATTGGATCAACCCCTCAGCAATTTCATGGGAAAAAGTTAAGGCTATGGCTATAAAATATATATCAGCACACAAAATGTGCACGGATAGCAAAGAGAAAAATAATTATTTTAAAAAATATTGGGAAAATCTCTTTGATCTAATCCAGAATAAGTAAAATCCAGTAAATTTTTTTCTTATACATTTGCATTGCAAGTTGGATCCTTTTTGTACTAGGTATGGTCCAAAATTATTTGATAATGTAAACATTACACTTTACTAATTGTCTTATGTCATTTTATTCGGAGAGGTCCTCTGACATCCATGATGTAAATATATTGTAAATATGGTGTAAATAGGTTTTTAGGACATGTACAGTTTACTTTAGGTGGTGTGCCCCCAAAATAGTTAATAGCTTATACTTTATATAATAGTATGTTATCTGATTAAAGTTATCCTCCTCTTGGGAGGCCTGATTTCTATTTGTATTATGTTTTTCTGGGGCATCCTAGTGAATGTTTTACCCGTTCAGGAGTAAGGTACTTGTTACAATAACTGCTTGTCTATAAATCAAAACTTGTTGTTAACTGTTTGTATTAATTTATAATGTACTTTACTTTCTTTTTCTTGGTTTGACGTACCTTACAAGTTCCTTATCTTGTATTTATTTTCATTTATTTTTTTGTAAAAGTTTTAAAACTAATAAAAATATTTTTGAAAAAAAAAGATAGGACAGGAAGATCAAATTGGTTTATACCTTGTGTTTTGTTCCTAGATGTTAAAGCTGTTTTAGGATTAATTTAAGTCTTCTAAAGTATTTCTTACTAAGTTTCATTCACATTTGCTCATGCTTTATTGTTGATCCTTCATCAATTCCCAAATATTTATACACTCCCTCTTGCTCAAGTTCTTTTATATCACATTATTTTCCCAAACTGATACTTTCTTGGTGCTGCAGTTTTCCTGCGTTAAAGGTTGCTTTTGCACATTTATCAAGGCCAAATGACATTCTTATATCATCTGAAAAAAAAGTTATGACAGCTTGCAGTTGTGCTTTCGGTTCCTCATCTGATGAGTTATACAGTTTTAAATCATCGACAAACAGTAGATGAGAAGTATTTACACTTTATTGTTTTCTAGGAGCCAAATTATATCTATGGCCTAAGCTTTTAAGTAGATAGCGTAATGGGTTAAGGGCAAGACAGAATAGCAGCAGTGAGAAAGACGTACCCTGGAATATCACCCTTTGAATTTTTATCCCTGGGATAATAATTTGTCCTTTATCATGGCTTAATTGCAAAGTGGTCTGCCACTGTTTCATGGTCACTACAATGTAGTTGATCAGTGTAGGATGTACATTTTTAAGCACTCTTTTATCCATGAATGTGGAATACTATCAAATGCTTTTTTGTAGTCAATCCATGCCATACTTGGATTCATCCCCATTTTACAGTTCTCCACTATGACTTTATTTAACAACAAATGACCCTTTGTTCCACATGACTTTCTTTTATTGCCCTTTTGTTCTATTGCCATAATTGAGTTTTCTTCTAAATGACTATAAACTCTGTTGGCATCAATTCCAGTGTATATTTTATACATTGTTGGAAGGCACTTATTTTATAAAGAGATCAAAAGCCTGGTAAAGCTTTTGCAGAATATTTATTTTATTTATTTATTTATTTTATTTTACATTTGTTGACCGGGCTAGTCTAACTGGACAAAATATCCGTTTTCAGTAGAGGCCCGGGGAGAAAAGCTCCAATTACATGAAGTAAACAAAATCATTAACATTAAAAATCATTAGCAAAATACCATAAGTTCAAGGGTAGACTTATACAAAATTAATGGAAACAAAAAAATATCAAGCAGAACAATATTCAGAAAAATAGTTGGTAAATAACAGAATTACAGGGTAAGCAACATTCAGCAGTTAGATACAAACAAATTTAAGATGTGATAACATGGTGGAGAGAAAAAGAAAAATGTTAGCGACATTCTCAAAGATAATACTGTCAAAATTTAAACATAAGTCTTTAGAGGGACAGTTGGGCAAGGTGGGGAAGTTGGGAGTAGTAGAGGAGTAATTTCAGTCAGGGTTAGCACAAGGACACAGCCATTGAGTTTTAAGATGTTCTTTGATATGTCTTTTGAAAAGGGATGTAGAGTCAAGGTTTGTAATTTCCTGAGGTAGTTGATTCCAGATCTTCCCGACAGAATTTGAAAATAATGAGTCCCCAGCTTTATTCTTTGATTTTGTCAAGGCTACAAGGAGTTTATTAGCTGAGCGTAGTGTGGCTAGGTTTTTATAAGGTGAAATCAGTTTTGTAAGGCTAGGGGTAGCATCAGGAAAGTAAAGGGTTTTATGAATGATAATAAGTTGTTGATAGAGTAATTGGTTGTTGATTTCTAACCAATCTAGTTGCTTAAGGTTAAGACAATGGTGGGTTCTGAAAGGGGTAGCAGTAATGAATCTAGCAATACTATTGTAACAGGTAGAAAGTTTGGTGATGTTATTTTTGGACAAGTTTGTATATATAGCAGAGGCATAGAAAAGGGTGGAGATCAGGTGTGTCTGGGCCACTGTTTTTCTAGCAGTTGGTGTAAGAAAGGGTTTAATTCTGTAGAGAGTACCAATTTTTTTGTTAACTGATTTAATGGTATTGTTAATGTGGTAATCAAAATTAAGATGGTTATCAATGGTTACACCTAATAGTCGAGTGGTCGTATCTGGACTAATACAGGTAGTGTTGTTGGAGGAGATAGTGAAGAAAGGTGTTGGTGATTTGTTTGTAGGGGTAAAGAGAAGAAGTTTTGTTTTTTTGGGATTAAGAAGGAGGGATTGTTCCATAAACCATTTTTCTACATCATGGAAGACTGTTTGGGTGAGGGACTGGAGGGAGGTGACGTTATTAGCAGCACAGATTAGAGTTGAGTCATCAGCATATTGAATGCAGATGGCTTGGGGTATATTCAGATGAAGGTCATTAATAAATAAAGAAAAAAGAAGGGGACCTAGGATTGAGCCTTGTGGAACCCCAATGTTTACCGGAAGTAAGGAGGATAGAGTGTTGTTCCATAGCACTGCTTGTTGCCTATTTTGGAGGTAACTCCTGAACCATTGAAGAGTTTGTGAGCCAAGTGAATAGAGATTTAGCTTGTGCAGAAGTATGTTATGGTTAACCATATCGAAGGCCTTTGACAGGTCTAAGAATAATGCTGATGAGAAGAGATTGTTGTTCCTATTATTATTTATGGCATCAGAGAAGGAAAGGAGGGCAGTTGTAGTACTGTGGGAAGGTCTAAAACCATGTTGACTATTGGCTAGAAGTTTGTTTTGTAGAAGGTGGTTAAGAATTTGTTTATGTATGCATCTTTCCATAATTTTAGCTAATGGGGAGAGTAAGGCAATAGGGCGAAAGTTTGAGAGCTCAATAGAGGAGCCCCTTTATGTAGAGGTATTATATAAGATATTTTCCATGAGGTGGGGATTTTTCCTTCAGAGACAGTCCTATTAATAAGAATGGATATGGGGTAGTAAATAGCTTTTGCAGCTATTTGAAGGTATTCTGATGGGAGTTGGTCAGCGGATGGGGTGCAAGGTTTAAGTTTCTTAAGAAGTTTATAAATAAGGGATGAAGGAACTGGCTGAATATAAAAGGTATTGGATGAGGTGTTAGAGGTATTAGGTAATGAGGTAGTGGAAGAGGGTAATGAATTAGCTAGTGTTTGAATGGCTTCTGTAAAATACTTGTTAAAGGCATCTGGGATCAGGGTGGAATTGTTGAGGTTAAAGCCTGAAGGGGTAGGAGTAGTTGAATGGCCTGGTTTAAGAAGTTTGTTAATACCTGTCCAAAATTTTAGGGGGGATTGTTGATTAGTTTGTTGGAGGTGAAGATAATATTCCTTTTTGTCAGAAAGAGTATCCTTCTTAGTGGCATTTCTTAATTGTTTAAAGAGTAGGTGATCAGACGTACTTTTGGTAGTTCTCCATTTGGCCCAAATTTTGTTTCTAAGGAGCATTTTTTGTTTAGTTTGCTTAGTAAGCCATGGGGCTACTTTCGTTCTTATCCTAGTAGAACGAAGGGGAGCATGATAGTCAAGGATTTTTAAAAAGTTGGTATTGAAATAGGCCACTGCTTCGTTTAGTTCGAGGGTAGTAATTGGAGACCAGTCACATGCATTCAATTCAGTCAGAAACTTATCAGGGTTAAAGTGTTTGTTTGAGCGAGACATCTTTAGTTTATGGGTAGTTGGGATATGCAATTTTTGTCTAATAACATATGTGAGCATATGGTCACTAATATTATCGGGAAGAGTTCCTGGTGAGTACATGTTTGGGTGGTTATTAGTAAGAATCCAGTCAAGAGTTGTTTCTTTTTAGTGGGTTTATGGATTCTGGTTGGAGTGTTTATTAATTGAGAGAAGCCAAAAGATTTATATGACTGGTGGGGTGCTGGGATGAACAGGTCTTCCAGTCAATGTTGAGGTCACCAAGTATTATGGTTTCCTGAGGTAGTTGGTTAGAAAGTGAACTAAGTAGGTCTTCTAGAATGTGAGTATTATTTCCAGGGGGAAGGTACATACAAATTAGATAAATCGATTTATTGTTGTTAATGTTTAGCTTGATAGATAATATTTCAGCTTTGGAGTCTAGTGATGGAAGTTCGTTATAGAGGGTGATTTGGAGATTAGATTTATAGATAATAGCAATGCCTCCACCTTTCTTCCTTATGCGGTCACGTCTAAGTATATTATAGCCAGGAGGGTAATTTCCTGATCTTGAATAGAGGGTTTTAGCCAAGTTTCAGTAAGACATAGTATATCAAATGCATGTAAGTCAAGTAGTGAATGGAGGTGATGGATTTTGTTATTTAAACTTCTTATATTAAGTTGTGCTATGAGTAAGGAGTTGGCCGTTTTAGTACATGATGATGTTATCCTTGAAGTATTATTATTTAGATTAAAATTATTATTAGTATCGGGACCTGGGTTAGGATGAATATCTCCATGTAGGAGGAGCTTGTGCTGGGAACAAAAATGGAATCTAAGGGATTTTGGTGAGTTGTATAGATTCTTTTTGTTGAGGAAGCATGATATATGAGTTGTTCTGTGGTATTTAGGAAGTAGAAAGTTAGAGGTACAGGTTATGTTACTATGGGTAAGGGTATTGAAAAAAGAGGTTGGTAAAGTTTGTTGGAGGTGAGGGTTTTGCTCATGTAGAGTGATATTTTCAAAGAAGGTACAATAATAGGGTATGGATAGGGAGGCTATAGTAGTGGTAAGGAGTAGGATAAAAGTGAAGTAAGCTTTGAATATAGGAGACATGATATTGAGTAAGAGACAGGTGAATATAGCTAGTAAGAGAATGTGAGTTTAAGAACAAATAGAGATGAGTTAGCTTATAGAGAAAGGAAATCAGAGTGAATGGGAAAAAGATGAAGAAGAAAATGGAGAAAGAGGAGATAAGCAGAGGTTATAGTTTACAGTTAGGTACTATAGAATCGGAGGATGAAAATATGGCAAGGCCAGGAGAAAGGAGAGTGTAGAATTAGGTGAGAAAAAAGATGGAGATAAGTTGGTGATGAAAAAGAATGGGAGGCAGTAGTAGAGATAGTGATTGCTGGGGGTTGGTTGGGTGAGATAGGGGGAGTGTCTAGTGAAGTATAAGTGTAGGACCCCTGGGGGTGGGTGGGAATTGGGGGTAGGGAGGGGAGCGGAGCGGGGCCAGAGCAAGTAGAGACAGAGAGATCGGAGACAATCAGTGAGCAGCAGGACACAGGGAGAGGCAGCAAAGCAGGCAGGTAACTGTAAGCTAAGCAGAAAGGGGAGTGGGTTAGAGAGGAGAGTGGAACTAAAAAGCACTAAACAGTATAATAGTTGGGAGAAGAGGAGGTACAGCCTAGAAATAGAGGGGAAAATAGAAGTAGGAGAAGTTGTGCTCCTAGGGAAGGTATGTGAAGGGAGCAGAAGGAAAAGGAGACTCAATAGCAGGGACTTTGTGAAAAAAAAAAAAAAAAAAGAAAGAGAGTAAGGGCACAAAGCCTGTTGTATATCGCCACCTAGTGGGCAGAGTTAGAAGTATCAGCAGATAGCCAGGTTAAAGACTCCACAGGTGGAAGGGATGGGGTAGCAAGGGATATATCCTTCAGGAGGCTAAAGACAAGGAAGGAGGACTGGCTGCAGGCTTTCCTGTTCCAGAGGCTGAGTTACTTTATAATATGCAATTACTGTATAAATTAGGTAGAAAAGCCTTCAAAAATGGGTCAGGTGTACCAACATACTTAGTAACTTTAGTCTAAACAGGTGGAAGCACAGGGCAGCAGAAAATAAAAGGACGGTCCGCTTAGGTAATGCTTGAGGTGGTTCAAGGGTTCTTGGAGTAGGCCAGACACTCAATACAAGGTTTAAAGTAGATTGTTAGTAACTTTAGTCTAAACAGGTGGAAGCACAGGGCAGCAGAAAATAAAAGGACGGTCCGCTTAGGTAATGCTTGAGGTGGTTCAAGGGTTCTTGGAGTAGGCCAGACACTCAATACAAGGTTTAAAGTAGATTGTTAGTAACTTTAGTCTAAACAGGTGGAAGCACAGGGCAGCAGAAAATAAAAGGACGGTCCGCTTAGGTAATGCTTGAGGTGGTTCAAGGGTTCTTGGAGTAGGCCAGACACTCAATACAAGGTTTAAAGTAGATTGTTAGTAACTTTAGTCTAAACAGGTGGAAGCACAGGGCAGCAGAAAATAAAAGGACGGTCCGCTTAGGTAATGCTTGAGGTGGTTCAAGGGTTCTTGGAGTAGGCCAGACACTCAATACAAGGTTTAAAGTAGATTGTTAGTAACTTTAGTCTAAACAGGTGGAAGCACAGGGCAGCAGAAAATAAAAGGACGGTCCGCTTAGGTAATGCTTGAGGTGGTTCAAGGGTTCTTGGAGTAGGCCAGACACTCAATACAAGGTTTAAAGTAGATTGTTAGTAACTTTAGTCTAAACAGGTGGAAGCACAGGGCAGCAGAAAATAAAAGGACGGTCCGCTTAGGTAATGCTTGAGGTGGTTCAAGGGTTCTTGGAGTAGGCCAGACACTCAATACAAGGTTTAAAGTAGATTGTTAGTAACTTTAGTCTAAACAGGTGGAAGCACAGGGCAGCAGAAAATAAAGGACGGTCCGCTTAGGTAATGCTTGAGGTGGTTCAAGGGTTCTTGGAGTAGGCCAGACACTCAATACAAGGTTTAAAGTAGATTGTTAGTAACTTTAGTCTAAACAGGTGGAAGCACAGGGCAGCAGAAAATAAAAGGACGGTCCGCTTAGGTAATGCTTGAGGTGGTTCAAGGGTTCTTGGAGTAGGCCAGACACTCAATACAAGGTTTAAAGTAGATTGAATTAGGTAGCTATGCAGTTAGTTAGTGTATCTCAAAGGTTCAGGGTCCGCAGCAGCCAGGTGAAAGTGAGGAATAGTAAAAATATATAACTGACTTAAGAAATAAGGCTAAAATGTGCAGATCTGGTGATCTGAGAGATGAGTTGACAAAAGACAGCCTTGTGTGTGATATTAATAATGATGCAGTGAGAAATATTTTGCTTTGAGACAGTGATTTACCGTTAAACAAGGCCATAGAGATTTGTCAGATATATGAACTTACAGAAAAGCACACAAATTTGCTTACAAATGAGAGTAGCACTGGAAGAAGCTGCAAGAGTTCTAATGTTGATAGTATGCAGCACGAGGTTAAAAGATACAGGCCTACAAGCAGGGCCACACCCTGGGCCTCCCTAGCAAAACCTGTGGCCACTCCAACAAAATGCAGAGCAGCTTCAGTAAGGACCAGGGTACAGGCAGCAAAGCACAGGGGTGACTCAGCAAAACCTGTAGCTAGCCTCATAATCAACTGTCATAATCGTGGTAGTAACCATGAACCCTAACGAGAGAACTGTTTAGCTTTTGGTCTGCAGTGCTATTCTTGTAAAGGATGGAATCATTTCAAAAGGTTTTATAAATCAAACAAGGCTTATTCTTTTATTAAAAACGAGTGTTTGAAGGGGTAAGTAGATCAGTTAGAAAGCTGCAACCCTACTTTTTATGTTGATGGTGTGTCTGTGCTTGGTGAAACCGTCACTGCAGTAGATTTATGGGCAAAAAGTGAAATCTTTTGTACTGTTTGGATCAATGGGAGACCTGTAGAGCTCAACTTAGATACTGTTTCAAAGTGCAATGTTATGTTAGAAGAAACATTTGCTAGACTAAAAGCTGGAGAACAACTTCATCTGGCAAAGTGTGTGAAGCTTATTGCTTATGGTGGTGAAGACATTCAAACTGAAGGCTCAGTAGTGCTTTCATTTACTCTGCTGGGAACAGCTATGACTTGCAATTTTATGTAGTTAAGAGACACGTGCAGTCATTAATAGGCCTCAAACACAGTTTGAAAATGGGACTGCTTTCATTTAATAAAGAAATTCACCATGTAGGTTTGAATGATAACAGCTCAAATTTTGCCCAAACATTTTTTTCTGACTATGCTGATATTTTTGAAGACAAACTAAGCAAACTTCCAGTTGTATACTCCATGAAGTTAGACCATGTGGTAAGCCCAGTTATCAGACCAGCATGGAAAGTTCCAGTAGCTATGCAGAAGAGAGTCGAGGCTGAGCTAGACAAAATGGTGCAGCTAGAAATAATTTTTCCAGTTGAAGAACCAACTGAATGGGTATCCTCCATGGTACTAACTCATAAGAAAAGCTCAGATGACATCAGAATATGTATTGATCCAAGAGACTTCAACAAAGCATTAAAAAGGTCTCATCATCCAAGGCATACAGTCAAAGAAGTTGCTGCTCTCATGCCAAATGCCATTGTTTTTTTCTGTCTTAGACACAAAAAATTCATGTTGGCAAATTTTGCTTGATCGAAAATCTTAATTGCTAACCACATTCTGTACACCATTTGGATGGTACAGATTTCTGAAAATGCTATTTGGAATAAATTCTGCCAGTGAAGTCTTTCAACGTGCGATGGAACAAATTTTTTCTGGCTATCCATGTGCCATTATAGTAGATGATATTCTTATAAGAGACAATGGTGAAGTTGAACATGACAGAAACCTCAAGAAAGTTCTGGAAAGAGCTTGTAAAGTGAATCTTAAGCTGAATCCTCAGAAATGTAAATTCAGGCTAAAATAAGTTACTTACATGTGCCATTTGTTTTCATTTCAGGCTTACAACCAGATTCTTCCAAGCAAACAGCAGTTCTTGAGATGCCTGCTCCAGACAATGTCCATGCCTTACAATGTTTTCTTGACATCGTTAACTATTTAGGCAAGTTGATTTGAGACAACCTTCACATCTGCTAATAGAGCTGACATGCAACGACATAACCTGGTCCTGGTCAGAACAACACCAAAGAGTATTTGATGTCCTGAAACAGAAAATTGCCAGTCCACCTACTTTAAGATACTATGATGTTCACAAACCAGTTACTCTTTTCTGTGATGCTTCTAAGCAAAACAAAAAAGCTCCGTTGAATCAGGCTCAAAACTACTGATATATTCTTACAACTATTTAATGAAGCACTTTTCGTCGCTTTCAATAAAGCAACTTTTTCAGATTACATTTCAAAACACAAGTTCACATTTATATAGTAGGAGGTTACATCACATGATCAATCTCATTAAAAATTTTTTACAATTACAAATACACATAAAATAGTCCACTTCATGGACAATAATCCATTAAAAGCACACTAAGTGTTAACTGTACCGCTTCTAAACTAAAAGAAAATTATATGATATCCACCTGAAAATACACAAATATAATACAAACAGTCTCATTCATCCAACTGTATTTTTCTAAAAAAAAAAAAAAATATATATATATATATATATATATATATATATATATATATATATATATATAAAACTAAATAAATTATCTGTGAAGACTCTTTAGTATGATTTTACGTAAAAACTGGGAACTAATTAAATATGACAAATCACTGTCAGAAAAATTGGATAGTGTTCCAAAAATTGTCTTCAGAAGGGGAGTGAATTTTAAAAACCTTCTTGAAATGAATAATACAACAGGTGTTCATAGATTTGCTGGTATGTCCACATGCGGTAGATGTAGCATGTGTAAGTTTACTGAAACAGGTAGGTCATTTTTCATAAATGAGGGAAAGTATGAGTTAAAGTATAAGTTGCACTGTAATTCTAAGTTTGTTGTCTACATTGCTAAGTGCATATCTTGTAAGGCATTTTATGTCAGTAAAACGGAGCGTCGACTCCGTGATAGAGTTTATGAACATACATATGCAACTGAGACAAATAAACTAGATAATGCACTAGCTAAACATACAACATCAAATAGAGGACACAAATTTATATTTAAAGCAATAGATCAGATACAGTGTGACATTAGGGGGGGCCCCTTTAATTTGCTCCTTGAAGAACGTGAACTTGCATGGCAAATAAGGTTAAATGCATTTGCTGACCCTGGTTTAAATGAGTCTTGCAACATTGGCTGTTTACTTAAACTAAAGAGTCTTCACAGATAATTTATTTGCTTATGTGTATATATATATATATATATATATATATATATATATATATATATATATATATATATACATATATTAAAAAATACAGTTAGATGAATGAGACTGTTTGTATTATATTTGTGCATTTTCTGGTGGATATCATGTAATTTTCTTTTAGTTTAGAAGTGGTACGGTTAACACGTAGTGTGTTTTTAATGGGTTATTGTCCACGAAGTGGACTATTTTGTGTGTATTTGTAATTGTAAAAAAATTTTAATGAGATTGATCATGTTATGTAACCTTCTACTATTTAAATGTGAACTTGTGTTTTGAAATGTAATCTGAAGAAGTTGCTTTATTGAAAGCGACGAAAAGCGCTTCATTAAATAGTTGTAAGAATATATCAGTAGTTTTGAGCCTGATTCAACCAAGCTTTTTTGTTTTGCTTTGTAGTATTTTCTAACAGTTTGTTCTCTTTTTGTGTCGTATGGCTTTGGAGATTCAAGCGGCTCAAATAGTCCAAACTTGTTTGGATCTAGTCAACCACAATCTGAACTTTTGAATATAACAGCATTATTAAATGCTTTGACTAAACGTGTAGATGAAATTGCTGTTCATTTGGATTCACAGCATAATTCAGCCGTTCTGAGTACCGCTCAATCTATTAGTTCATTTCCTCCACCTGGTCAGCAGCAAGGTGTTCATTCTTGTATACCATCTACAAATAATAGAATGCCTTCATCGAACAGGAACAAGGAGAATAGAGACACTATTGTTACAACTGATGGACCAGCATTGAGTGATTTAGGGCTTTCGGGCCGTGTACCTGCTATTTTGGACAATTCTATCCGTGATTTAGGGAACAGACATAACAGTGTTGTGGGGCTTATTAGTGCACCATCATTCCAAGAATGGGTAAACGATACAAATAACTTGTGTTTACACTGTAAGAACAGTGTGGAGCAACTGGCTGACAACGCCGGATTACAGCAGGTTGGTCCTGGTTTAATTATTGATCACTTAAAACTGTTGGATACTAAATTACTCAAACTGAAGAAACTTCATTTAGAATCAACTTATTTTAAAGAGTGCTCAAAAGAGCGTATTGTCCCAAAGGGACTGAGATATCATCAGTATCCTACCAACCTTGTTGCAGACTCTTTATTCCTTTTTATTTTTACAATAAACTCGCGTTCAAAGAGTTTGGTTTTGTAGCAGTTTGTTACTGCTTTTGGACACTGTTACTGCCTACTTCTGATTTTGGACTTTGTTCGTTTTGTGTGCCGCTTCTCCAGTCTGTTGTGTTGTGTGATATGGCTTCAGGTCGTGGCAGTAGTCCTAGTACACCCGCTATTTTCTGGACTGATAATCCCGGCCAGACATCTTCTGATATGGACTTGGGTGCTCTTCTTTTATCGATATCGCAGAGGATGGATTTATTGCATCAACGGATGGATTCTATTGAGAATAACAATAGAATTGAGTCAAACAGTTTGCCGGCAGTTAATCCAACTGCTGACATTTTGGTTTTACGTGCGGACTCATCCCCAGTACCTTCTTCATTTTCTGATGGTAGCTCTATTCCTAATGCTCAACCTGAAGCACAGCCTACCAGAACTTCTTTTGGGAATACTGAATTGGCACTATGAGAACCCAATAATGACCCCAGGCTTATTGGCGTTCCAACAATATCCGAATGGATGAACAATTTGGAAGCTTTTGCTTTCTCAGGGGCACCTGTTGTGGAACGACCGGCTTTGGGCATGGGAGAAAATAGTGTTTCAGTGAATACTATTATTGGCAATCTTAAAAAACTTGATATCAAATTATTAAAACTTAAAAAATTGCAGTTGGAAGTCTCTTACTTCCAACAGTGCCTTAATGAGAGTATGGTTCCTAAAGGGTTGCGGAGTGCATTCGCACCCTATGGACTTATTCAAGATGCTGCCTTTTTTACAGATTTAGTAGAGTTGTTTGAACGACAAGGGTCGCAACTTCTTGAATTACTAATTAAACATTACACTGTCAATATTTTGAATGTCACAGAGGAAATTAAATCCCTCGATGATATTATAAAGTTAGATGTGGACTTTTTAAGATATAAATTTGATTATAACCGCATTTTCAATAGTATAGACAGTCTAATGGGTAAACTGAAACAGAACAAAACAAAAAAGTTTTGCAGGGATAGAATAGCTTATCAAAATAAACAAGCCTATCCTAAATTACAAAAATCTACTGTATGTGAAGCTCGAACCAGACTGGATACTCTAGACACCTTTGAGGTAGTGGAACAAGATTCTCCCCCTGATGAACATGATGGGGAAACTACGTCTCACAATAATGAGGTGAGACGTAGTAACAGGATCAAAGGGAATAATTCCAATAAAGGGAGAAATGGTAATAATGGCAATTTTCAAGGTAACACCAATAATCGGAACAACAATAAAGTTTTTTTAGGGCAACTACCCCAACGTACTTATTGGACCAGGAGCAGAGTCAGGAACAATTAATATTTAGAGATATTCTGGAAGAGTCCAATTTGAATTCTGGAACTCAAGACAATTTGCAAAGTTTTCCTTTAATACAGACCAACGTAAAAGGTGACTTTAAAATTTATAATTTCACAAACTTTTCTTTGTCACCTGATCTTATTGAATTGTTGGCCTGTGGAAACACATTTGTTCCTAGTTGTAGTTTTGACCTAACAAGAACTATCATTGATTTGAAATGTTATGTTAGGAAATTGAACTTGGATCTGTTTTT
Organism: Protopterus annectens; assembly: GCF_019279795.1. Classification (NCBI taxonomy): domain Eukaryota; kingdom Metazoa; phylum Chordata; order Ceratodontiformes; family Protopteridae; genus Protopterus; species Protopterus annectens. Next base: position 708,614,165 of record NC_056731.1, read on the forward strand.
TAATAATGACACAACTATAGTCCAAAATGTACTGAGATTACCTAGTATCTTTAACCCTCCACTCCATATAGGGTTACGCTTCTTTGAAAATGCCTGTGAAGTTGATTTTAGACACATAAAAAATTATTCCATCCCTAATAAGCATTGTCCTTATCAGAATATTACTAAGGACCAGAGAAGAGCCTTACATGACCTTAAATCATTACCCATTAGGATTGTGAAACCTGATAAGGGAGGTGGACTTGTTATGTTGGAAAATACTAGTTATAATGAGAAAATGCTGGCAGTTTTGGACTCTGCGGCTTATAGTCCATCCTCTCTTAATGAAATGAATGTGATGTCCAAAAGAATTAGAGAATATCTTAGTGATATGTTCCTCGCAGGAAAAATTGATCATGACTTGTATAACTTTTTGGATATTTCTTTCCCAAAAGTTCCAGTGATGTTTGGGATTCCCAAGATCCACAAGGATCTTGTGAACCCACCTATGAGAGCACTTGTAGACGGTAGATTTTCTATGACTTATTCTTGTGCAAAATGAATTGACTATATTTTAGTTAAATATATCAAGAATATCCCTACTATCTGCAAGGACTCTTGGACTTTTTTAAACAATATGAATAATGTCACATATGATGACAATAATAACTTCCTTACCATCGATGTGGTGGACTTATATACATCCATCCCACACCAGGAAGCAATTGAGTGGATTGAGTTGAAATTACGTGAACTTGAAGTGATCAACAATGAAATTGATATAGTAACAGAACTACTTGATAAAGTTTTAACATCTAACTTTTTCATTTTTGATAATAAAATATATCTACAAAAACAGGGAGTAGCAATGGGCTCCCCGTGTGGTGCGAGCATCGCCAATATGTTTATGGCCTTTTGGGAAAACAAATTCATCTTACAAAACCTAATGTTTAAGGAACAACTTTGCTTGTACACACGTTATTTGGATGATATTTTCATCTTATTGCATGGCGGTTCAGCCGAAGCAGAAGCTTTAGTTTGTTTCATGAATCAGACTACAAGCTTTCTCAAGTTCACCTATCACTTTTCCACTGAAGAGATCGACTATTTAGATGTTAAATTGAAAAGGAAGGTTTAGCTAGAATGTATACATCCTGTGTTTTTCGGAAACCAACTCACTGCAATTCACTACTCCATTTTACTAGCTCGCATCCTTTTAAACAAAAACGAGCAATAGTAAAAGGATTGTTAGTTAGAGCTGTCCGTATGTGTAGCTCAGTACATTCATTTAACCTAGAATGTACTTTTTTGAGAAGTCAGTTTATCAATAGGGGCTACCCGGACTCCCTTTTAGATGAAATTATTACAGAAATTGAATTCAAACGTTCTACTGGTTTCTATCAACCTTTACTAAAAGAATTTAATAACTTAGGAACTATCAACCAAGGTACAAATGAGAGTCCTGAACATGATTTAGTTCAGGGTACACCAGTAATTAACCTGCCTTCATTAGGACATCATGAAGACACTAAAAGAAAATTCCCTACTAGTTTTATTACGACCTTTAATAATGATTCCAGAGAAATATGTAACATCATTTCTAAGAATTGTTTTTTTATCAGTAATGATACCTTCCTATCTGATAAACTAGGATTCCACCCAAGAGTGGTTTTTAGGAAAGGTAAGAATTTGAAAGAAATATTGCAAAGTAAATCTATCACCAACCAATTCTATAGATGTAAATGGTCAGCAATATGTGGGGCCTGCAACTGGTGTAAATTTATTAAGGGTGGTTTGTCTTTTCATGTTAGAGACAAAAAATATTGGATTAATCACACAATTAATTGTGAGTCAAAATCAGTTGTTTATGCAGCATTCTGTAACAACTGTCCTGGATTCTATATTGGCAAGACGGATCGGAAGTTCCGTCAACGGATATATGAACATATTTATGCCATTAGAAATAATAAACAGGACAATGCTTTAGCTAAACATGTGTCAAAATTTCCTAATCACAGTTTTTCATTTATGGGTATAGATTATATTCCTATTAGTATTAGGGGAGGTCCATTTAACCTTCTTTTGGAGCTATGAGAACTAGAATGGCAAATCAAACTTAATGCCTTTAGTTGCCCTGGTTTAAATGACAACTGTAACATTTCAGTGGTTTTAAAAATGAGAAGGTATATGAAATAATTCGTTTCGTAGTATTGTGTTTATCTCAGTAATAGAATTTTTAGGGTTACATGATTTATTTATTAATATTGTGATTTTTATATATATTTATTTTATACATAATTTTATATGTTTATTATGTAGTTTTCTATGTGGTTTATTTTATTTTGGCTTGTATCTAACTGTTTGACTAGTAATATTTATCAGCGCGATATTAGGAAGTGATGTCTGTTGACACACTTCCGTTTAGATATTTTAAATTAATTGTTCGCGCTCCTTTACTGTTTCTTTCTGAAGAAGCTGCATTTTTTAGTGTAGCAGCGAAAACGCTTTTTATTTTTACAATAAACTCACGTTCAAAGAGTTTGGTTTTGTAGCAGTTTGTTACTGCTTTTGGACACTGTTACTGCCTACTTCTGATTTTGGACTTTGTTCGTTTTGTGTGCCGCTTCTCCAGACTCTTTATTCCACCTTGAACTTAATACACTTTTTGATCAGCAAGGATTTGCTTTAATGGAATTGATGTTAAAACACTACATGATTCAAATTGAGGAGCTTACACGTGAAGTTTCGGACATCAGTTCTTTTATAACTACTCATACTGACTTCCTTAGATACAAATATGATTATGAGAGGTGTTTCTCTAGCATCGACCAGTTATTGGACAGGTTAAAATTTAACAAAATTTAAAAAAATGAGAAGAGACCGTGCAGCCTACGACAATGGTACAGCATATCCAAGGCCTTCGTTGGCCCAAGTTGGTGCCTCATCTTCTAATAACTTTGTTCAGAGCGAAAAAAGAAATGATTTCAATGCTCCCAACATAACTGCTACAGTTGCTTCTCCTTCTCTTGATGATAAACATGAACAAATCAGGTGCAGTGAATGAATTCGTTCTAATAACAATAAGGCTTTGAATAACAACCAGCAAGAGGTTTCTTCAAGAGACAATAATTCAAATGTTCGGAATTCTGTTCACCCAGGCGCTATCCCCAAAAAATACAACAACCATGTTAAAAAAAACAGACAGCACCCAAACAGGCACAGGAGATAGCACAAGATTTCCAGCATGGTGTTGTAATTCTTAAAAATAGTACTAGTGATTTTCATATTTTTAACTATTCTTCGATCAATATTGACCCAGTACTAATTGAATTTTTGGCAAAGGGAAATACATTTATCCCGAGCAGACATTTGGACATAGTTCAAACAATTAAAGATTTAAAGTTATTTGTTAGAAAACTAAACTTGTCAATTATGCTGGGTGATATAGGGGAAAAAAGTTCTTTATTTAGAGTTCCTAGTGTTTTCAACCCCCCCCCCCCCCATTACACCCATTACTGAATATGTTTGAAACTATGTCTGAACTTGATTTAAGATATTTCACAAATAGTCAAACAAATTTCTTCAATAGTAAAATGAACAAAGTCAACACTACACATGAGGAAATTATGGCATTACTAACCTTGAAATCTATGAAAGTAAGAGTAGTCAAACCAGATAAAGGTGGGGGTTTGGCCATATTTGATATGTTTGATTATTCTGCAAGAATACAGGCTTTGTTAAGTAGTGATGCTTATAGTAAAGCACCAATAAATGAAGTAAACACAGCCTATAATCAAATTAAAGGTTGCATAAATGATTTGTTTATAGAATCTAAAATAGACATTAATTTATTTAATTATATGTCTATGTTATGGCCAAAATGACCTATTATGTTTGCTATTCCAAAAATTCATAAAGACTTGGTTAATCCACCGATGAGACCATTAATTGATGGTCGTGATTCCATCACATATCCATGTGTAAAAGTCGTTGACAGTATATTGAAGAAGTATCTATTATCTGAACCCCAAGTTTGTAAGGATTCATGGTCTTTTTTACAGAATATCAACAACTTAGATTTCAATGCAGTGAATAATTTTCTCACAATTGATGTTAAAGAATTATAAACTTCAATTCCACATGCTGAAGGCCTTGAATGGGTTAGCCTTACACTTAGTAGTAAAGGGGCATCTAATCAAGAAACCTACATAGTTGAAGTTTTGTTACATATCATACTTACTAACAATTACTTTATATTTCAAAATGATGTTTGTCTCCAGAAATGTTGTGTAGCTATGGGCTCCCCATGTGGTGGGAGCTTTGCAAACACCGTTATGGTATATTGGGAGAAACAATTTGTTTTTAACAACTTGTTTCACATGGCAAAAATTATCTATTACATGCGTTTTCTGGATGATATTTTCGTTTTATATCGTGGTGATGAATGTCAAGCAAAAAAGTTTGTAGAGTATTTGAATGGTTCAACAGATTTTCTTAAATATACATCTAATTTTCAATGCTCTTCTGTTGACTATTTGGATGTCAAATTATTTAAAGACACTGTAAACCATAGGTATACTTGTAAAATCTTCAGGAAAGACACCTATTGTAATTCATTTTTGCATTTTACTAGTTCTCACCCACTTTCTCAGAAGCGTTCGATAATAAAGGGACAATTAATCAGGGCAGCCAAAATGGTATCACTAGATATTGATTTTTTAGAGGAATGCAACTTATTAAGTGACATGTTCCATCGAAGAGGGTACCCTTTGAACTTTATTGAATCACTTGTTGATGAAGTTCTTTTGAAAAGATACAATGGTACAATTAACCCTATTTTAAACAAAGAAGTAGTCACAAGTGAGGTTGAAGAGACGGCAGCTAGTGAAAATCCGTTACTTTTAAATAGTCAGCAAACTATTAGTAATAGCTCTAGTAAAACCTATGAGTGCAGTTTTATTACAACATTTACTATAGATAGTGAAATAGTAAAAACAATTTTACGTAAAAACTGGGAACTAATTAAATATGACAAATCACTGTCAGAAAAATTGGATAGTGTTCCAAAAATTGTCTTCAGAAGGAGAGTGAATCTTAAAAACCTTCTTAAAATGAATAATACAACAGGTGTTCATAGATTTGCTGGTATGTCCACATGCGGTAGATGTAGTATGCGTAAGTTTATTGACACAGGTAGGTCATTTTTCATAAATGAGAGAAAGTATGAGTTAAAGTATAAGTTGCACTGTAATTCTAAGTTTGTTGTCTACATTGCTAAGTGCATATCTTGTAAGGCATTTTATGTCGGTAAAACGGAGTGTCGACTCCATGATAGAGTTTATGAACATACATATGCAACTGAGACAAATAAACTAGATAATGCACTAGCTAAACATACAACATCAAATAGAGGACACAAATGTATATTTAAAGCAATAGATCAGATACAGTGTGACATTAGGGGGACCCCTTTAATTTTCTCCTTGAAGAACGTGAATTTGCATGGCAAATAAGGTTAAATGCATTTGCTGACCCTGGTTTAAATGAGTCTTGCAACATTGGCTGTTTACTTAAACTAAAGCGTCTTCACAGATAATTTATTTAGTTTTATATATATATATATATATATATATATATATATATATATATATGTATATATATATATATATATATATATATATATATATATATATTTTTTTTTTTTTTTTAAAGACAGATGAATGAGACTGTTTGTATTATATTTGTGCATTTTCAGGTGGATATCATATAATTTTCTTTTAGTTTAGAAGTGGTACGGTTAACACTTAGCGTGTTTTTAATGGGTTATTGTCCAGAAAGTGGACTATTTTATGTGTATTTGTAATTGTAAAAAAATTTAATGAGATTGATCATGTGATGTAACCTCCTACTATTTAAATGTGAACTTGTGTTTTGAAATGTAATCTGAAGAAGTTGCTTTATTGAAAGCGACGAAAAGCACTTCATTAAATAGTTGTAAGAATATATCAGTAGTTTTGAGCCTGATTCAACCGAGCTTTTTTGTTTTGCTTTGTAGTATTTTTTAACAGTTTGTTCTCTTTTTGTGATGTTTCTAAGTTTGGTCTTGGTGCAGTCATTCATCAAGAAGGTAGACCAGCAGCATATGTTTTGAGAACTCTTACCCAAAACATGATGCAGTATGCCCAGATTGCAAAAGAACTCTTGGCAATTGTGTTTACATGTTTGAAGTTCCATGATTATATTTATGGCTAACCTATCCAGATAGAAACTGACCAGCAACCTCTAGTCACTAGTTTGAGAAAGGCAATACACACAGCTCCTGCTAGACTGCAATGCATAATGCTCAAATTGCAAAAGTACAATTTCAGTCTTGTTTACACAAAAGACAAATTTCTTTATTTTGCTGATACTTTATCCCAATCACCCAGAAAAGATATAGAACAGCATGAGAATGAGCAACCTGATTCTGAAGTCATGGAAATGAGATTTTTTTCTTCCACATGTCTTGATGAGCTTAGAACTTACACAACTTCAGATCCAGTTCTCCAGAAGCTCAACCACTTTATCAGTGGAGGATGGCCTTCAACACAATCTTGCTTAACAGTAGATTTGCAGTGGTATTTTCCTTACAGAGATGAGATTTTGTCAGACAATAGTATCATAATTTCAAAGAAAACTCAAAAGGACCAACCATGGCTATGTGTAAAGTGACTTTAATAAAGAATAAGCACTTTCACTGCCACACAGCCTTTTCTTCAGATTAAAATACAATAAAATCAACATCCCAGTATTTAAAAAATTGCTTAAACCAATCAGAAACAATGATTAATTAATCAATCAATAAGCATTAAATTAATTTTAAAGGAAAACCCAAACAGGAACACATTAACCCATGTTATGCAACTACCTATTCACAAGTTAAAACTGCATTCTATCAAAATAATAATGGTGAAAAATAATAGTAAAAGATAATACTAAAAATAATAATAGAAAACAATATATAAACATATATATATATATATATATATATATATATATATATATATATAAATCAAATCAGTGCGGGAGTGTGTGTGCTTGTAGAGCTGGTTTAATGGAGACAGTATCATTAATACCTGGTGCCTTATCTGCATTAAAATATACGATCCATCTTAATTTGGCTAGCTCTGCCATATTTTTATCATCTCCTTTCCTAAAGCTCTCTTTAAAAATTTCAAGTAATCATCATTCTCTTTCGGCTTTTCCCGTTAAGGGTTGCCACAGTGGATCATCTCTTTCCATTTCTTCCTATCCTCTGCATCTTGCTCTGTCACACCAACCGCCTGCATGTCCTCTCTCACCACGTCCATAAACCTTATCTTAGGCCTTCCTCTATTCCTCTTACCTGGCAGCTCCATCCTTAGCATCTTTTTCCCAATATACCCATCATCCCTCCTCAGCACATATCCAAACCAACGCAATCTCATTTCTCTTGCTTTGTCTCCAAACTGTCCAACATGAGCTGACCCTCTAATATACTGATTCCTAATCCTATCTGTCCTAGTCACACCGAGTGCAAATCTTAACATCTTTAACTCTGCCACATCCAGCTCTGACTCCTGCCTTTTTGTCAATGCCACTGTCTCCAACCCATATAACATAGCTGGTCTCACTACCCTCTTGTAGACCTTCCCTTTCACTCTTACTGGTACCCGTCTGTCACAGATCACTCCTGACACTCTTGTCCACCCATTCCACCCTGCCTGTACTCTCTTCTTCACCTCTCTTCCACATTCACCATTACTCTGAACTGTTGAGCCCAAGTACTTAAACTCGTCCACCTTTACCAACTCTACTCCCTGCATCCTCACCATTCCTCTACCCTCCCTCTCATTTACACACATATATTCTGTCTTAGCAAATCTGACCTTCATTACTCTGCTGTCTAGAGCATATCTCCACCTCTCCAGAGTCTCCTCAACCTGATTCCTACTCTCACTACAGATCACAATGTCATCTGCAAACATCATAGTCCATGGGGCCTCCTGTCTGATCTCATCTGCCAACCTGTCCATCACCACTGCAAATAAGAAAGGACTCAGAGCTGATCCTTGATGTAATCCCACCTCCACCTTAAATGGATCTGTCACTCCCACTGCAGGCCTCACCACTGTCACACTACACTCGTACATATCCTGTACCAGTCTTACATACTTCTCTGCCACTCCCGACTTCCTCATACAATACCACAACTCTTCTCTAGGCACCCTGTCATATGCTTTCTCCATGTCTACAAAGACACAATGCAACTCCTTCTGACCTTCTCTGTATTTCTCCAACAACACTCTCAGAGCAAACATTGCATCTGTAGTGCTCTTTCCTGGTATGAAACCATACTGCTGATCATTAATCATCACCTCCCTTCTTAACCTTGCTTCCACTACTCTTTCCCATAACTTCAAGCTGTGACTAATCAGTTTTATCCCTCTGTAGTTACTGCAGCTCTGCACATCACCCTTATTCTTAAAGATAGGTACCAAAACACTTTTTCTCCACTCCTCAGGCATCCTCTGACTTTCCAGAATTTCATTAAACAATCTAGTTAGAAATTCCACAGCCATTTCTCCTAAGCACCTCCATGCTTCCATTGGTATGTCATCTGGGCCAACAGCCTTTCCATTCTTCATCCTCTTCATAGCTGCCCTTACTTCCTCCTTGCTAATCTGTTTCACTTCCTGATTCACTATCCCCACATCATCCAAACTTCTCTCTCTCTCATTCTCTTCATTCATCAGCCTCTCAAAATACTCTTTCCATCTACTCAACACACTCTCCTCTCTTGTGAGTACCTTTCCCTCACTATCCTTTATCACCCTTACTTGCTGCACATCTTTCCCAGCTCTGTCCCTCTGTCTAGCTAATCGGTACAGGTCCTTTTCTCCCTCTTTAGTGTCCAATCTCTCATACAACTCTCCGTATGCCTTATCCTTAGCTTTCGCCACCTCTCTCTTTGCCATGCGCCTCATCTCCTTATACTCTACCTATACTATACCTCATCTCTTTGACAATCCCACTTTTTCTTCGCCAGTCTCTTCCTCTGTATACTCTCCTGTACTTCCTCATTCCACCACCAGGTTTCCTTGTTCTCCTTCCTCTGTCCAGATGTCACACCAAGCACCTTTCTAGCAGTCACCCTTACTAGTTCTGCTGTAGTTACCCAGCTATTCGGTAACTCTCCACTGCCTCCCAGTGCCTGTCTTAACTCTTCCCTAAACTCCACTTCACAATCACCCTTTTTTAACTTCCACCATTTAATCCTTGGCACAGCTTTCACACTCCTCCTCCTCTTCTTGATCACCAACGTCATTCTACATACCACCATTCTATGCTGCTTGACTACACTTTCCCCAGCCACGACTTTACAGTCTCCAATCTCCTTCAGACTGGCCCTCCTACATAGGATATAATCCACCTGTGAGCATCTTCCTCCACTCTTGTACATCACCCTATGCTCCTCGCTCTTCTTAAAATACATATTCGCCACAGCCATGGCCATCCTTTTCGCAAAATCCACTATCATCTGACCTTCTGCATTCCTCTCCTTAACACCATACCTACCCATCACTTCCTCATCCCCTCTGTTCACTTCACCAACATGCCCATTAAAGTCCATTCCAATCACTAGTCTCTCACCATTGGGTACACTCACCACAACTTCATCCAACTCACTCCAAAATGTCTCTTTCTCATCCATCGCACACCCAACTTGTGGAGCATATGCACTAACAACATTCATCATTACACCATCAATTTCGAGCTTCATAAACATCACTCTGTTAGACACTCTCTTCACATCTAAAACACTCTTGGCATATTGTTCCTTTAATATAACCCCTACCCCATTTCTCCTGCCATCCACACCATGATAAAACAATTTGAACCCGTTTCCTAAACACCTGGCCTTACTTCCCTTCCATCTGGTCTCTTGCACACACAATATATCAACCTTCCTTCTCTCCATCATATCAGCTAGCTCTCTTCCTATTCCAGTCATACTGCCAACATTCAAAGTTCCTACCCTCACTGCTACACTCCTAACCTTCCTCCTAGCTTCCTGCCAAACCTAAATTCATGTTCCAAAATCCTTACAACAAGAGTATATTAAGATCTTGCATTGTGTCCACCCAGGAACTGATTCTACCAAAAGAATGGTGAGAGATCTAGTATTTTGGCCTTTTATGTCAAAAGATATTGAGAAGGAAATTTCATCTTGTTCTATATGTATTAGTACAAAACCACCATCAACAAAAAGAACCACTTCAGTTAAGCCAGATTCCTGATCTACCTTAGTCGACAGTAGCCATAGACATCTCTGAGTGGGATTTTCAACATTACTTGGTGTTAGTAGACTCTTATTCAAATTGGTTCGAGATTGACCTACTTCCTAATCTAACGTCCAATGTTGTCATTACTAGGTTGAAGAGACATTTTTCTGCCCATAGTAGTCCGCACAGTCATTTCTGACAATGGTGCACAGTTTATAAGTCTGCAATTTAAAAGATTTGCTGAAACAGGGACTTTGTTCATATTACAAGTAGTCCTGAATACCTACAGTGAAATGGCTTGGCTGAACATGCAGTTCAAAGTGCAAAACAGCTGTTATAGAAATCCACATATGTGACAATACCAATGTTTTTCTAAACTTGCTTAATCTTATAAACATTCCTCACGATAATCTACTTGGATCACTTGCCAAGAAACTTGTGTCAAGACAAACCAGAGCCACATTGCCAGTCAGTAAGAATTTGTTGGTTTTGTGTGCTGAAAACAACAAAGCAGTGAAAGTTCAACTTCTAAAAAAGCGTTTGTCCCAGACGTTCTACTGTGATAAGACCAGCAGACCTTTCAATCCATTAAAACAAAGGGAGATAGTGAAGATGAAGACAGCAAAAGGATTTGATCAAATTGAACTTGTGAAACATCTGTGTGAATAACTGAGATCATACATCGTGGAATTGCAGGGAATGGAATTTAGACTAAATTGGAAGCATTTAAACCTGTATCCGAGCCAGTGTTACAGCATCTCGTCTGTAATAGAGATTCTCATTTTCATAGTGATTTGTCCAATGTTCATGTTTTAGAGGACATCCCATCAGTTATTCCTGTTCCTGAAAATATCCCTCAAAGTCCTAAAGAAGAACATCCCACAGTGACTGTCCCTGTTGCTAAACCCAGTTGTAACTATTACATTATGAGATCAGGTCGTATCTCAAGACCTAGTCCCAGATACACGGCAACCTGAACATGATTGTTGTTTTGTTTATTATTGTCTGTATAATTTGCATGCCTACTCAATTGTCATTGTCAATGTGAGACAGATTAGCAAAGAAGGATGATGTAGATCAGAGTGTGTGATGTACCTTTAAGAAGCATTCCAGTCAGTGGGCAGTTGCAAATAAGTACTGCGCACATGCAAGCAAGAGTGCCACTTTGAGTGAGCAGCCAGAATGAAAGCATGTATGAGTGTTGCAGTTAGTCAGATAGTTAGTTTGTTTAAGTTTAATGTTCCTGCCATCCATATTGATATGATTTGTGTTATAAACTACTTAAACGAACACCCAAGCATCATTGTCTTATTCAGATACACAAGACAAGCGACAAACACCTTGGTTGGGGAGGGTGTTGTGTAATACCAGTCCCATGGATGTCAGACACAATAGCAGTATAATTCAAATCCTCACCCATGGGACTTTCAGGACTGCAACTTCACTGCTCCTGTGGAGGCAGTGGCCAACACCGGTGCCTGGGGACAGACTGCCCCACCAGGATGGACAGCATGCTCTCCCTCTGGCGAAGGCATGCAACAACAGCTTGGTGCACAAGCCTACACACCATGCATGGCAATTACTGTTGGGTGACCAAAGCATCCCCTCAACCTCCACTCCCAGAGGAGGGCATACCCCTAGCTTGTGGGGTGGAACTACCCGATGGAGCAGGTAGTGCAGGGGCAGCAGAGGGGGTGCTGCCAAACTGCATCCCAGATGTGCTGAGACCTGATGCCTCAGCCAGTGGAGCCAAGTTAGGTGGATTACCGAGAACCAGCCTACCTTGTTGTGCTGTGATAAATGAAATATAAACATAAAGGAAAATAAACATGACCAAACAAATGTAAACAATAATATAAGAGAAAACAATGATGAGTAATGGAAACAAACAGAAAATAATACAATGAGGAACACAAGGATAAGTAATGTAAATGAAAGTTTTTTAACATCAAAGCAAAATTAAATTATACATAAGGCCAACATAAGCTGTAATAAATAATATAATAATATCTTGATAATAATAAATATATTGAATGAATAAATAAAAGAAGATAAGGGGTGGGGTGAGAGAAAAAAAGAACATTAGTAACTTCACAGATAATATAACTAAACAGACTACAACTACATTCTTCTAGATATGTTAGATTTCACTTGTAAGACCACTGACTGCTGTGCCATTTATTATTTGAGATACCACCCTGTTACGTACACACATAATAGTACTTATCATAATGCATCCAGCAGCCCTTCAGTGTTGCTTATATTGCCTATATGATGTTCTACGTACATACCTCTCAACCTGTTAGCACGGGACATTATGGGTCAAGCCATACATAATGGTAGTTCAAAGGCACAACAACAGGGAACATTATTACATAGTGTGCTCATACAATAGTAGCAAGGTGTTCTAATAACAGCTTTGCCATTAAATTGCATTTTGAGTGATGTCATATGACTGCAATTAACAGGACTGACATTTTTTTTCTGACATTGATCCCCAGCAAAGGTACAGAGGTTGGCCAGTAAAACATGATAATATACCGAACAGACCAGACATATGGGGAAATATTCAGTACATTCTGCAAAAAATTGTGACATTTGAGAGGTATGTGCATATACACTGATTACACCTGACAGCTGGACAGTCATGGCACAGGTCTATGGGTGTGCATTTCATGCAAGCATGGTTATGTTTTATTTATGACAAACCAATACAGTAGCGAATACTGCACAATTTCACAGCTGGCTGGTGTACGATTAGAACTCGCAGGCAGTGACTACAGTAATACTGAACATTTTATTTGAAACAAATTATCAGAGCACCATCTCTTTTTACACTTTATTGATTCACGTTGTTTCATAGCTTGCATTTACACACATGGATCGCTGTGTAGGACTTCTGTTAACTTACATGTTTACCCTATTCATTTATTGACTACAACCTACAGCATATTTCAAACAAAAAAAATGAGCTGTACACAACATTGAGTCTTAATCTGGGAATTTCACATTTGTTTATGACATGCTAAAACAAGAGTGAATACTGCACAATGTCTCAGTTGGCTGGTGTGAGATTAGAACTCACAAGCAGTGACTACAGTAATATTGAACATTTTATTTAAAAGAAAATTATCACAGCACCATCTCCTTTTACACTTTATCAATTCATGTTGTTGCAAATCTTGCATTTACGCATATGGATAGCTATGTATGACTTATGTTGACTTAGACGTGTACCCTACTCATTTGTTGACTGCACCCTACAGCATATTTCAGAGAAAATGAGCAGCACACAACATTAACTCTTAATCTGGGTATTGCACAGCATTTTTTATGGCATGCTAAAACATTATTGACTGCTGCACATTTCTCGGGTCTATATTAGATCACCGAATGCTTAAAAAAGCGAACGGTGATTAATCGACCCTATGTAAGCGAAAGCTTACAACATCGAAGTTTCAGAACAGAGATTTTTTCCAAGGGAAAAAAAATCGCTGTTCCAAAAAAAAAAACAATTTCAAACATTACATTAAGTGAGGGGCTTCACCCCCACACCCCCCATTTAAATATACCAAACTCCGAGACCTCACTACAGTGCCAAAAATGGCAAAGTACCAAAGTGACCAAGCAAATCATTTCCCAGGCAAAGAATTTGCTTAACAGCCGCTTCGATATTTTGCATTTTCAGCCTTTTGTGTTCGACCAAATGCGTCTTCGGTCTTGTAATATAGACCCCATTTCTCAATTGGCTGGTGTCGGATTTCATCCCTCAAGCAGTGATTACAGGAATACTGAACATTTTATTTGAAAAAGTAAATTATTAGAATACTTTCTCCTTTTATACTTTATTGATTCATGTTGTTTCAAATCTTGTATTTACACACATGGATAGTTTTCTAGGACTTCTGTGAACTTACACATTTACCCTGCTTATTTATTGAGTGCAATCTACAGCATATTTCAGGCAATGAGTACACCACAACATTGACTCTTAATCTGGGTAAACTACATTAACTAATGGTTGGAAGCTATGCTACACAGTACCGCACACTTACTTGCTTTAACTTGCTTTATGAGTTCAGATATTCCCTGACACATTAATGCAACTCTAGGATGTCCCAGGTATTTCATACTTGGCTGTTAAGAGGGCAATATCTGTATTTACTTTGTTTTATTATTAAGTTATGCATTAAGTTATTACTTTATTGATTTTCTTACATACTGCACACTTGCCTCATCCTGGTCAAACACCTTGCATGGGACTAGACATTGCAAGCCCTCTTTTCTGCAGTTGTGGTAAGAGAAGGAAACCATTATGAATAACAGTTTTGCACAGATTCAGCTTGTATATTTATTAATTTACTAGAGAACATACTTACATAGTTATGGGGTGCGGCCATCCCATGATTCTTGCACCCAGGTATCCAAGGTTCCTCTCTTACTTCGATACTTAGTATTGCACAAACTCATACAACCCATGTTTAAGTGACGCTTAACAATGCTCAAACACAAAATAACATTTGACCATGTTTAAGCGATGCTTAGCATTGCTCATCTTTTCTAAATGTAACAATTATTTAATTTAAATTTAACTACCTGGCACAGTTTCACTGCAATATATGTAAAAGGTATTCCTTCCCAGAATGTGAACACAGGACCTACTACACTGTAGGTGATGACTCAACCTATCTTGTCACTAGAATAGTGAAAGGAACTCATATATTTTCAGATATATTGCAAAGGTGCCTGTAAACATAGTGCAGTGTCACTGCATGTGTTTGAGCATTGCTAAGCACTACAGAGCTACAACAATTAAATGCATCTGGTTTCTGTTTATAGCTGTCTAGTGGATGTCTGATGTTGGATGTGCAACACTAAGCATATTTATTTATTTATTTATTTATTTTACATTTGTTGACCGGGCTAGTCTAGCTGGATATATTTCCATTTTCAGTAGAGGCCCGGGGAGAAAAGCTCCACAAAGAAATACACATAAAAAGAAAAAAAAAACCTTATAATTAAAAAGCAATTACAATAATAACAAATGGCAATATAATGTCAAAATAAAAACTTAATTAAAGAAGATATATCAAAAGTATAACTTGTATGAGTAACTAAGATTCAGGTTAAAGGATGAGATGACAGTGAGAAAAATATAGGGTGACAAGTTGTTGTACAGAGAGAGTTAGAGGTAAGCAAAAGGGTAAAATATCAGAGAAAGCGGGCAAAAATACTATAAGTGGGTAAAAAAAAAAAAAGGAAGCCATCTAAGAGATGACTGTAAAACAAAAGAAGCAGAAAAGACTTGCTAGATATGAGACAAAGAGAGGTAGAGAAAAATAAGAGTAAGGAAGAAAGAGTTATAAAAGGAAAAGAAAATGAAAGAAAGAAGAAAAGAAGAGATAGTGGTGGAAAAATGAGGAGGAGGATAGACCGATGTAGGTAGGAAGATTAGTCAGGCTTTATACAGGAACAGAGCCAATGGCTTTTGAAGTAATTCTTAATTTCTTGTTTGAAGAGAGGCAGAGATGCGAGTAGAGTGATTTCACTGGGTAGTGAATTCCAGCTCCTTCCAATTGTATTAGAGAAAAGGGAGTCACCGGCTGAGTTATTGGACTTTGTAGGGCAGGCCATAAGTTTCTTAGAAGATCTAAGAGAGTTGAGATTATTATAAGGGATTAAAAGTTGAGAAAGAATAGGAGTGTTATTGGGCTGGTATAGTAATTTGTGGGTAATATTGAGATGGGGAATGAGCAAAAGGTGTTGAAATTCCATCCATCCTAGTTGTTTGAGGTTCACACAGTGATGTGTTCTATAAGGGTTACCAGTAGCAAATCTGGCAATGTTGTAATAGGATGTGGCAAGTTTGTTAAGGTTGGCTTTCTTAAGGTTGGTAAAGATAGGAGAAGCATAAAGGAGTGTAGATATAAGATGGGAGTGGGCAATTGTAGCTCTGGCAGAAGCAGTTAGGTAGGGTTTAATTCTATATAAGAATCCAATTTTTCTGTTTACTAATTTGATAGTGATGTTAATGTGTTGATCAAAAGAGAGATTATTATCAATTGTTATTCCTAAAAGTTTGGTTGTTGGCATAGCTAAATAACATGCTGTACCACACAAACAAGCACATAAATGTAAAAAAATAAAATAAAATAAATCCAACTTACTGAAATAAAGTGTCTTGTAGAACTTTCAGTTAATGGGCCAAAAAGTATCTGTTGTGCCGCCATTATTAAATGGATTCAATATACATGTTGCTGTTACCTCTCTTAGGTGTGCACACCGCTTAATATGTATGGCATGCTGCTAAGCGACAATTGTGGCCATATACATGGATATATTCCATATAAGGCTTTACATGTGCCTATACAGACTTTATTAAATCCTAGGTTTGGTCTTTTGATAAAAGAAAACACACACTTTAATGAGCTAAGAGTAAAAGAGGACCAGAAGCAAATTAAACAACTAGCTATGACAAGCAATTACAAAGTGATTCTAAGGCAGACAAGCAAGCAATGAAGGGCACATACTTTAAGTAAATTTCAAAGCACACTAGCAGCCAGACTGAGGAAAACATTTACACTTTATAATGATGAAATGCAGAAAAATGCAATGAAGTAATTTGAAAATACAGTAGCAGAATTCAGAAATACCTTAGAAAAGAGCAATATTTCAATTTAAAGTTTTTATCTTTGCCTGGATGGCTCCTGATACAGTCCAAACACTATGAGAACACAGACAAAGACGCCAAGTGTTTGAGCTCTGTGGAACTGAGCCAAGAGCTGTTCAGTCAAGCCAAATTGACAGACTGAAAGAAAAGTGGTTAAACCAACTAAAAAGCCCTCTGGCCAATAAAATGACTTCACTGTAAGCCTTTCTGTGTGCAGATTCTATTCATACAGACCTGGTTACCTTTCTGCTGCCATTTGGTCTTCTTAATGTAAAATCATACTCTAGTTAGCTAAAAGTGAAAAGGTACCAGAAGCAAATAAAACTAACTAAAACATGTAATCCTTGATTTAAGTATCCCTGTATGTTCCCCAACTTGGGCAGACCAGGCTATCATTTTACTGCCAAAAGAATTGCATTCCCAGTCTCCTTAATGTATAAACAGAAAAGGAACCTCACACAAGATGGAACAGTTGAAGACGTTTGGAGAAAAAATGGAAACATAGTAACAGACAAACAAAATAAAAGAAAATAAGGAACAATGGGCTTTACAAGATAAATTTGAATGGAGTAAGTTCAATCATATAATGGAAGAGTTGCTGTTATAAACTATTTTCTGAATTATTAGACTCTAATATGCAGTGTTTTATAAAATAAATATAAATCAGAACTGACAGATTTGCTGTTATCACAATGTATTTAGTTACATCCTGAAGTCTTTGTGCACTGCACAAAATGTGATTATTGTAATAAAAAATGTAGGCTGTCTTATCTAGCTAACAAGATATTCTGTAGACCAACTGATATAAAATATATTGAACATTTTGGAAGCCTACAAGCGGTGGAAAGATTTCAAATGTCATTTTCATCTATAGAATATTTGATGAAGGAACGAAACAAGGTGTATGAACTATGTACAAATGTATTCCCACATCATTCAGATTTTCAACGGAGTTAACTAGAATTTGTAAAACTGAATTATGAGTAACTAATGATATTGTTGTAAATTTGTTGGATGAAACAATGAGAAAATAAGGTGGGATGCAGAAAAAAGAACTGGAATGTACTCCAATAAGTAAATAAAGTTTGAGCAACACTGTGCCACATGTTGCTTTTACAGATACATTACTGCACATATTTCTGTATTAAAGATAGTTAGAATTGCAAAACATTATTTTTGAAAACTAGAAATGGATGTTTTCCTTTACTATAATTACTCTTTTAGTACAAAGAAGAGCAAGTTACTGTTCTAGAAGACTAGTATTTATTTTACATTTGTTAACCGGGAAAGTCAACTGGACACATGTCCATTTTCAGTGAAGACCCGAGGAGAAAAGCTCCACAAATGAACAACAGTACAAATGAATGCAGGACATTATATACAAAACAGTTATCATAAGCACAATATATGAAGCATAAGCTGACATTAACAGAGTGATAAAACATAATTGAGCAGATACATACAAAAAATAAGACATAGGGGGGGATTCACTAATCCTCCGTGTAAGACTAAATAAGTCTTACACTGAAACGGCCGTCTAAGAGTATGACGTCAGCGCATCATGCATATGCATGAGAGTGCGCTGACTCAACTGGAAGGTAAACACGGAGCATGTAAGACTGCAGGGGGCGTGTTGGACTGCCAAGCAGTCCAAATATCCATGCCCCAGCAACTATATAAATGTGAAAATGACAAGTGCAATGAGCGAGTCCGCTGAAATGTACACATAGCAAACTCTACACATCCCCACATACTAAACCCCTTTGTAATTTTTAAAATGTAAACTTTTTTTTTTAATAATTCCAGATATAGCTGCCCGTATTTGCATGTGTTTGACGGGTGTACCCATTGCTTTGCTACAGTTAGGAATTTCAACATCGAAGAGCATAATAAGAAACGTTTATGCAAATTAAGCCAAATAGCAATAGCGTAGTGGTAGAGCCTTCGCACAAAGAGGAGGCATTCCCAGTTCTAGTCCCACTACTCCCCTTTCTATTTTATGTTTTAAATTAGTATATAAAATAAATCCTGACATATATGAATGAAATTTTAGTAAAAAGCATTGAAATGGCCAATGTATTAGTGAACAAAATGTATATATATAAATATAAGAAGGTGAGCAGCATTAAGGGTATTGACATATAATTGCCCATAGCTAAGCAGCGTTGTACCCAGCGCAATATAGTTGCCCATAGCTAAGCAGCGCTTTACCTAGTGCAATAGGTTTGCGTGGAGCTGCGCACCACGCTAACCAGTGCACCATCGGGCAACGTCGGGCAACGTGGAGCAACGTAGACCAAAGTTGAGCAAAGTCGCCTAAACACAGCCACACCCCCTAGTCTGTCTGGACAGTAGTAAAATAAAAAGTAATGACAAGGCTCGAACCCATGAAACTGTGCACCATAATCAAAGTACTAAACCACTAAGCCATGACAGCTTAGCATAAACATGCATTGTTAACATACATATACTTATAAATGGAAGTTTAACCATTACTAAGCAGGTTTGCTGTTAGCTGAGAATTTTCAAAAACGGCCAATCACAAATAAGTGCGGGAAATGAGGCATATTTAAGCTCCATAGGTGGGAATGCTCTCCATAACTGGTTGTAGCTCCCATCTGCAGTCAGAATGGCCAGTGCTGGAGAGGGTACTCGCTTTCGAGTGCAACGGTGGGGCATCGAGGAGTCAAAATATATGGTTTGGTTTCTTGTCCACCATGCAGACCTGAAGAGACAGAAGCAGGACCAACTGAATCGATGGGATACAGGAGGCCCGTGAAATACAAGATGCCCCACTACTGAGTAGGTAGCCATGGAATGAAGTATGTAAGAAATGCTATTGTAGTCTATATAATGGATAGGTATGTCTCAATATCCCTTCATTTACTTCACAGCTGCAGGTGTCCATGCTGTGAATCAGCAAGCCTATGCAGATAGGCTGCTAAGGCTGCGCCACCAGGCAGGTTAGTAATTATTCTGCATGTATTATTATATAAAATAAGTGAGAGAGCCTGAAAAAGAATGTTGTAACCCATTAATAAAGGTATAATGAGTCTTGAATAAAGTCTCTGCATCTATTGTAATATAAAATAAGTGATAGAGTGTGAAAAAGTGTTGTAACCCATTAATAAAGGTATAATAAGTCTGGAATAAAAGTATTCTGCATGCACCAAAATATGAAATGAATGAGATAGCCACTAAAAAAGTGTGTAATGTAATTAATAAAGGTATAATTCCTAGACTGTGTCCGTGTCACTTTCTTTAATATGTTGTTGTACCCTTGCATTATGGAAATAGTACAGTTGTATTAAGTGCTGTCAATCCACACTTGTGTAGGTCCATATAAAGTGGATGAAGGGAATGCCAGTAGCTCTTAAGCATATATACAGTCCTCAACTGTTGGTTCATGGCTAGCATATACAGGTTAATCTGGCACATGAGTAGCTTGTGATTGTGTTCCCCACAAATGTCAGTGTGCTGCTAGAAATGTAGGGGTCTGTGTAAATGTAGCTGATAATGTCACCTGAAGACAGCCAGATATGTAGATATATGAATATAAATGAAATATATAAATACATAGCAGTAACATCTGCATCTTGAACAGTTTGTATCTCAGATACAGGTCAGGTATATAAACAACTATCAAAACCCATTTCACAATTTAATGGACACTGCCTAGTATAATAATACATGTAGGGGATATATACCTGCAGTCTGTAGGAATGTAGAGTAAAGTTATAAGTATATATAAGTTGTTAATGGAGTGATCTTTTTACACCCTACTTTATGGTCATAAATAATGCCATTCCACAACTAAATGGGTATGTGTAATCTGAAAAACGTTGTTGGGACATATGTCCTATTGGTTTATAAATATCTGCATGTACTTTGATGCATATGCCCTATTCACATACCACAATCTTGGTGGCCTGTTGCCACCAATCAACCCTGCATGCTGTTGGAATGTCCACTGTTGTTCTAAATATGCATATGTTATGCTTGCTGTTCAACCGTTGGAATTCTTGTGTGTTGGGTTAATGGGAATACTACTGCATGCTGTTACAACTAATTTGGAATGCTGTTGTCTGTTACTAACCCATATTGTCATTAAATCCTGCTAAACATAGAACATATGGGAAGGCCTCAGCTGGCGATGGCACCTGGCATCAACATGTCCGGTGCCCAGCCCGGGACCTCCTCCGGTGGCCCTGTGCCACCTTCAGGTGGAAGAGCTGCAGGGGATGGGGCTCATCCCCCCGTGCAAGCGTGGTGTTCACCCACCCCATGTGTCATATTCTGCCTCTGTATATGTCTTGTTTGTCTTGTCTCTTTACCTCCCAAACCTAACTCCCCAAATATACCTACTTTCCCTACCCCACATACCACTCTCACCTGAAAAAAAAAATGCGCATCTGCTCCCACAAAAATATTACACCCCATACATAGCTGCCCATTTTCCACACATGTCCACTGGACACATAAACTGAAATTTAATTGGCAGTACAACATACTTTGTTGTCCTCACCCCTCTCTCAAGGGTGGAAGGTTTCAAAATTCCATCCACATTATTAGTATATGCACAGCTGTTACTGTTAAAGAAATGAGCAGCTATACACCTTCCCTACACTCGTCCTGCACATCCCGAGCTATTTTCCCTACTGTCTTTCCCTCTTTGTGCCCCTTTTTCACCACTTACCTATCTTCCCATTTGCTTTTCTTTCAAAGAAATGAGCGCGGGGGTTAGCGGGAGTAAGCACTTTTAAGCAGTAGTTAGCGGGATTGCGTAAGTGTGCGCTTGTTTGTGCTTACTTAAGTATTGCTAAGTGTCACGCAAACTCGCTTACAACTGCTTAAAAGTGCCTTAGTCACTCTGCATGGCAGGCCCCTTTTTCTGCTGAGTAACAAAATAAAACACCTTTGCAAACTCTAACCACAGTCCTTGGACACACTACACTGCATGAAGTACCACTAAGCCACAGTAGACATACAACAAGTTGGTGCTGTAATAAATATATCATGCATTACAATGAGTGAATGTAAAGGGAAAATAGGAATGCCATAACACAAATCTTGTTCTGTGGATCTTTACCAGCAGTTGTTGTGGAATTGCATGACATGACTCTGAAAAGAGAACCAGCCATTCTAGTAGAAAATAATGTTACAGTAGCACTTTACAAACCCCACACAGTATCAGAGCAGGATAAACTCTGGCATATTTGAATAGAGCAGAGGCAATACTTCCCAACTATGACTGCTTGTCAGGGATGTCCCTGATTCGTAAACAAATGTTACCTGTGTCCTTCTGAATCCCTTTGAAAAGTACTGACGTTAGTCAGAAAAGTGGGGAATTACATTTAATGAATAATGTCAATAAGAAAGAGTAGACACTGCTTGCATGCCAGAAAAGGTGTATTAATACATATGCTCTGATTCTCTCGCAGTCTCATCTTAATGTCTGTAATATATTACAGGTGTACCTCACTTATATGTACCTTTCCCTGAGGTTGTTCAAACATATACCTGAGTGTATCAGAGGCCTGGCAGAGGCAGAAACACACAGCCATATCAGCTTTTCTGCTGTTACACACTCTGCAAATAGCATTGGAAGGAGTCCCACAAGCATACCCTTATGTAGGAGTACAACACAGAAATATCAAAGAATGTAGCCATGTACTGGTAGCAACCAACTGTAACAATGCCATTGTTCCAGTGCTGAAAAAAACAGTGTGGTGCACAGACAAAGAATAATAGGCTAACCTCTGGCTACCATCTGGATATGTCCACAGGTGGGAGCTACATTGATAGATTACTTGCCTTGATAGACTAACAGGTACACAGAAACCCTATGTGTTCAGCAAGATAAACATCACACAATAATAAATAATGCTTTCTGTACTTCTGCACCCCTACCCAAAAGAACAATATACCTGTGTATTCAGGCTCTACCAAGGATGTAGGTAGGCATACTCAGTACTGAAATTTGTCCAGTTGTCTTGAGCAGCCTGTGCTAATGTCAACACAAAAAAACACAAACTGTGCAGAAGTGAGTAAAGTAATATTTACAGTATAGTAGTTCACAAACAGTTAATGTGCCAGAAGAATACATTGCAATAATTACTTTTGTATGGCAGTTAATTGTCTAATTAGAAAAGAAAGTACATACTTCCATGTATCTTGTGTTAGCATTTGGAGGGGTGAGTAAAATTATACACTGACAAGTGTGTACTAGAAGTAGCAACATTCAGGTTTGAGTACAACATGCAAATAACTGGCTACAACCCTAGCTTCAGATATAAGAAGTATACCAACCTTCTGACTGACACAACGGTGTCCACAGCAAACAAGCATGGGCCCCACTTTGGAAAGCTGAAAGGGCTATGCCTACCTAACTTAGCATTTTATAGCAGTGGGCTGCTATGACAGTGAGTACTGCAATTACCACACAGCAGGCTGCATGCAATTACTAAATGGTGGGCACCAATTGGTGCAGAGGCCATCACATGCACATGTGCAGATACCTAGAAAAGCAGACTGTACTTGCTGTCCACACATGCAATAATATCATTGCATCCCTCAGTGGATCACATAAGCAATAAGGGGTCTGCATGCATATCCACAAAGGTTGTTCAACCTCTGTTATAAATAGTCATCATTGACAGACTTTGCTGCATTTGAACAGGTCTGACATATACCTCGGCCATAGACCCTCACACACACATTCCAATAGGAACCGTAATGACTTTGTGTGACACAGATGACCTAGGCCAGGGATCACTGCAGTGGCTGGGCTTGTCACAAGCATACAGATGTGACCTAAGGTCTGGGAAGCAGTAGCACAGTCTGGCAAGGATGACAGCTTTGTTCTTGGAGAAAGCATAGTTCCCACACATGCAATCTTTGAGGTAACATGTACGTTTATGTATTTTCCACACATCTAGCTCAAATGTGCAATGCATACTGATATGTCATACAGAAGTTAAAGCAAAACTCACAACATATTGATCAACAGTGTCACACACATAGAGCACACACCCTCACCAAGGGCAGGATTCAAACCCCTACCTAACTACTTCATGATACTAGATGAGTACGCATTAACACGACACGCTATATACTTTACTGGGAGTTCTTTTTTCCACAGATATATTTGTAGGATGGTGACATCATCAGACTTGACAAAGGTTAGTTTACCACTTTTGAGGTGTTTCACTACTCTCCTAAAAGGTTGCTCCTTCCCAAGGAGACCACACACAAACACACACAGTTGTCCAGTGCAGGATTCAAACCCCTATCTAACTAGATCATGATGCTAGAGGATTATCCATTAACACGGAGCGCTATACACATTACTGGGAGTTCTTTTTTCCACAGGTATATTTGTAGGATGGTGACATCATCAGACTTGACAAAGGTTAGTTTACCACTTTTGAGGTGTTTCACTACTCTCCTAAAAGGTTGCTCTTTCCCAAGGAGACCACATACAAACACACAGTTGTCCAGTGCAGGATTCAAATCCCTATCTAACTACTTCATGATACTCAAAGAGTATGCATTAACACAATGCGCTATACACATTACTGGGAGTTCTCTTTTCCACAGGTATATTTGTAGGATGGTGACATCATCAGACTTGACAAAGGTTAGTTTACCACTTTTGAGGTCTCTTACTACTCTCCTAAAAGGTTTCTCCTTCTCAAGGAGACCACACACAAACACACACACACAGTTGTCCAGTGCAGAATTCAAAGCCCTACCTAACTACTTCATGATACTACAGGAGTACGCATTAACATGACGCGCTATATACATTACTGGGAATTATCCTTTCCACAGGTATATTTGTAGGATGGTGGCATCATCAGACTATACAAAGTGGGTTACATTAGGTGACATTAGATGGGCTACATTGAAGGAATGTCTAAACACTTTGGGCATGTGATTATCAAAGGTGGGTTTACTATCTACCTGTGTCCCCAGGGCCATAATGACTTTCTCCGTACATTCTGGATTACCACCTATGTGGTAATTTGTGTGCACTTTGTTTTACCCAAAGGGGACGACTATGCATTCTTTGCCATTCAGCTTGAGGGCATTGTTTTGACACCAGGTATCTGTCTCTGTAAGACACTTCTGGAGGATGTCTGTGTCAGCTGTACAGTCGATTATGGACCACAGTTATCATTCATCTGCAAACCTGTTCAGTCATACACCTGCCATGCTTCCCTGTACCTCTGAGCAGTATCTACTGAACAGGTGGGGTCCCTTGACCAAGACCTGTGTGATGCCATTTGTGACTGGCTTAGAGTTGGACATGGTACCCGCAACTATGAACATGTGTGTTTGATTTGTGAGCCACTTGGCCACCCATCCTGTGACAGAGCTGTTAATGTTCAAGCTGGTACACTTGTCCATGATGACAGAGTGGGGAATGGTGTAGTAAGCCCTTAGTGAGGTCCAGGTGGGCTGTGTGGACTACTTTCACCTCCATCTGTGTTCATGGTAACTGTTTTAAATAACTCAACTAGGTTTGGGAGCCAGGCTCTGCCTTTAACAAGGCAAAGTTGTGTAGAGTCCAGTGTCTGGAGATCTCCAATGTCTCACTGTATGGGTTCCATGACATTTGGCTCAATAGCTCTGTGGACCCAGCTGAGTAGACATATTGGGCAATGGTTTCCAGGTTCTGTTTTGGCACACCCTCTGTGGAGCTGGATGACTGTTAGTGTATGCCATTCTTTGGGTACATAGCCTGTGGTATGGTTGAGTCTGGGCAGTGAATGTAGGTGAGTGTGTAGTTCCTTATGGGCCTAGTGTAAGACGCAGCCTGGGACAATATACAGTCACATTGATGCTATGTTCTTAGCTTTGATGAGGGCTGTCTTTACCTGCATGTCCATGACGTCTGGGTCTCTGCATCCTTCTGTGATGGGCACAGGCCCTTTTGGGGGTGATGGGGGGGAGTTTACACTGAACTTGTCCCCCTGGATGTGGGCAATGAAAGTTGTTTTTTGTATTTCATTCCTTTTTTCAGTAGCTGACAGCATATTTGGAAATTGACACCTACATGTCTGGTATAGCGACCGAAGTCTTTGTGGTTGTTATTCTTACATTCCTTGGCTATTTGTCTTTAGAAACTGTCCTTGGATTATTTTATGAGCGATCATTGTTTCTTCATGATAATGATCAGTGATGCCTTTCCTTTAGTGAAGTTGGATCTATCATGTGTTCGTCTCCTCCTTCTCTTGTTTAGCTTATTTATGGACAACAAACACCTGCTTGTTGTCCTATTTTTGGAGGAGCGAATCTTGGTTTTATTTGTGATGTTTCATTCCATGCATCCCTGTAGTTGCTCATAGGATGCACTTGTAAATGTTTCTGCAGATTGCATACCATTATCCTATGGCAAGAGGTGTTCGGAACTTTCCACTTTTGTCTTGGGAAGTGTGCAGTTTGCTTTTGCAAATGTTTTCACAGTGGTTTCATTGACTTGGTGTGGGGGTGGGATGAGGATGTCCAGTGTGATTACTTCAGGATCTGATATTCCCAGCTAGGGGTTTATCTCTGTTGTGGAACACTGGTACCCCATGTTGGTGATGATCATGTCCAGTATGTTGTCACCTGTAGTGGGCATGCTGACCAGCTGTTCCAGGGTGTTAGAGTTTCTTAACTGTAGGACACATTGGGCAGAGGATGCTGTATATGAGTAATTCACACACTCAATGTTTGGGTTGTTGTAATCTCCTCATATAATGGTGTTTGATAGGACCTTTATATTTGCCATTGTTCTCCGGAATACTGTGTGAGGTTCCTGAGACAAGGAACATGATCTGTAGCAGGCTACAATCTGATGGGCAGCTTTGCCCAATGTTAGTTGCACTTGCATGGTCTCCAAGGCCTCATGCTGTGCCAGTAACCTGAAGGTGTGGATATCCATAAGGTAAATGGCTACACCCCTTCCTTTTGTATTTCACTCGCGGTTTTGGGTCCAAAGGTCAGAGTGATTGTGAGTGTTTTACCTGGATCATATCCAGCAGCTCTATGTTTGACATAGCTTTGTATGCTAGGCAGTGAACACCTCTGAGTAGGCGATATGCAAGGGAGTATGGATGGAGCATTTTGCGATGGTCTGTGTATGGCATGTATTTCAGGCCACTAATGCTCTTTGTGAGGTATTACTGCTGGCTTTCCAGTTGTTGTAGTTGTCTTGTGAGGTACATAAGAACAGTGGTGTTGTACTCTTGTATAGTTCTAGTGAGTAGTGAGTAGAGGGGAACACTGTCCTATTTTATTCTGCATGAGACACATTTTGTGATGAGGTGTGCCACATAAGAGGGTTTCCTGAATACTGTGGGAAAGTGCTTATCACAGTTGTATCCACTGTCCACCTGTGACCTAGGGTCTCTTGTCACACTTGCAGTGTGAGTTATACTTCCACCTATGTTATAGTTCTTGGTTACAGAGATTTTAACAAAGGTGATGATAATGCACCTTTTGGCATTGAGCTACAGCACATGGTTTGGACAACAGTCATCTGTCTCAGTGAGGCCCTTTTGTAGGATGTCCACATCTTTAGTGTTTACAATGATGGCTCCTAGTTTGCAGTCCTCTGGAAACTTCAGTAGCATCAGACCTTCCATGTTAATGTTTACTTCAGGGAAGTGGATACTACACAGCCTGGGAAGTTATCTAGTCCCATGGCTGCTGTGATATTGGCTTTGGAGAGTGTTGTTTACCTGTGCAGCCATGATGACAGCAACTTTGCAGTCTTCCATTATAGACGTGTGCTCTTTCATGGGTGAGAGGGGGGGTTAAGTTAACACTGATCCTATCTGCCAGGATGTTGCCAATATCAATTGGCTCTGTACATTTAGTGCCATTGAGATGTAACTCAGAACAGATCTGAGTGTAACCATGACTTGGACCTGTCTGTTGGGCAGAGATCTCCTGCGTAGACAGTATGCAACAGAGTACAGCTTGGGTTACATTCATTCTTGTTGCATGGGGCAACTATTTGAGGCCAGTAATCCTCTTGTTAAGGTACTTCATTGGCCTTTCTAGCTACTGAATGTGCCTAGTCAGATTCATTGCCAGTGTGTTGTGGTACTCTCTGACAGGTCTGATGACTGCTGAGTAGTGGCAACCTCCTTTGACCTACATTTACAGACCTTGGCAGTTTGCGTGTACACATAGCAGGATTTTCAGACCACTTTGTGAATGTGTTTCTGGAAGTAGAGATGACTGTACACATTTGTCCATAGATCCCTTATTATCACATCCGTATTTAGCCTAAGTGTGTGAGCATGCCCAGTATGACCTTTCAGTGTGATGCTGAATGAAGTCCACTACATTTGTTGGAGTGTGTGAGCACGCACAGTATACACATTTATACTATATGTGTATGGTAAATCAAGGTATATTTTTACAGCAGGGCTCACCTTTGTGTCATAGATGAACAGGGATCATGCTGTGCCTGCAGGGCTTCCATGAGACACTTCGCATAGATTTATCAACATTTCTACATACGGGGGTACAGCTATTCTTTGTACATTTCTACCCGTGGGCACACCAGATTGTTACTGTGGGTGTACATAGGATGTGAGTTTCACCTGACACTTATACACATTTGCTGTGCCTGCACTGCTATGTACAGGACACCATTACATTCTGTACTGTTGCCTATCATACTGGCTTGGGGCATACTACTGTACTACAGATCTTAGCGTCCATTGTCACGTATATTAGCTTGCAACTTCATAGCCTACACATCCCACATCACAACGCCTGGCCTGATGTTCTCTGTCTGCATAGGCGTGTGGGTGAGGTTACACATTTGCCTCATTAGGGGCATGATACAGCATTACTTTGTGTTTGCATTAGTGTACAATTGTCCTCCTGTGTCTGTGACACTGTAATGCTATCATGGCTTAGTGGTTCAGCACTGTAACTATAGTGCACAGTGTCCTGGGTTCAGGCCCTGTCACTGCTTTTTATTTTCATACTCTCCAGACCAGACTGCTTAAGGAACAGTAAAGCAGTTATAAGGATGTTTAACTGACTTTGCTCAACTTTGCCCGACCTTGGCCAACATTGCACGAGCAATTTTGTTTACATATACTAAATATTGGTAACAGCTGCTTAGCACTGCTTTATATTGCTTAAAACATGGCAATCATGCCTCAGGTGGTGCTGCAGGGCTGCCTATGTCAGATGCACATACTACGCTCCCTATACATGTTTGGAAACAGGTAGTGCCAAGTTAGGCATCCCTTTTATTTTATGTGTGAGACAGAATCAGGTATCATTTCCAGGGTTCCTACTGAGCCAGTGTATGTGCTATGTGTTGCCTCTTTGCCAAGGCCAAGGCATACTGGGCACACCTCCTTCTGCCTACTGGGCAGGCTCAGGTTGTTCCTCCTCTGAGTCATGCTGTGCCTGTGCAGGCCTTGACAATTTTGGGGGGCTGTTTGGCCCTGCCCCATGCTGTTCCTGCTGCAGTTGTTTTCACAGGATCATATTGTGTAGCATGGCACATACCATGACAATTTGGGTACATGTAGTTGGTGAGTACTGCAAGGCTCCATCAGATGTGTCCAGGCACTGGAACCATGACTTGAGCATCCCAAACACATGCTCAATTACATTTCATGTTTGTGCGTGTGCCTCGTTATGGAGTTCTTGTTCAGGTGTGTGTGCATTTCTGATGGGTGTCATCAGCCACGGCTCCAGTGCGTATCCAACATCCCCCACTAGGTGACCATCAGGGATGTCCCCATTGGCAAATGTCTGGTACAGCTGCGTCAGATGCCAGATATGGGAATCATGGTAGCTTCCAGGGCAGCCAGCACACACATTCAGTATTATGCCCTGGGCATTGCACACGACCTAGCAGTTGATGGAGTGGAAGCCCTTGTGGTTGATGTAGGCCCTACCCCGCTCACCGGCTGATGCTTTGATGTGTATGTGCGTGCAGTCAATTGCACCTACTACCTCAGGGTATTCCGCTATTTGCTGGAAGAGACGCATATTGCTGGCCAATACCTCACGGGAATTGGGGAAATATACATGATCACCGACATGTGCTGACATGGCATTCAGGAACTGGTGCAGTACCCTGGATGCTGATGCCTATGAAATACCCATCAAATCACCAGTTGGTCTCTGGAAGATACCTGTTGCTAGTATTCTTAGGCCAACACATACCTTGGTTTCCACTGGGATGGGTTCCCCTCTGTTGGTTCTGTGTGTGAGGCGTGGCCTGCACAGCTCAACAATTTGCTGCAGGAGCTCTCTGTCCACTTTATAGCGCTACACTATCTCCAGCTCATGTAGCCCCTGGTAGGTTACCCTGGGTCTGTACACTCTTCTCCATCTCCTCACTGTGGGTTGCTCAGCAGCATTCACAATGGCACCACCCTCAGCATCTTGCACATGTCACCTTATAACAGCAGTGGCAGCCCTTAACATTTTTATGTCTCAGTTTAAGCTTTTTAAGTTTTCACTTCTCTGTTGACTGCAGTGTTGCAGTGTTTCTGAGAAAAACATGGGGGAATGTTGTTTGCAGAGTTTTAAGTGCTGGGCTGGGCTACTGTACTGCCTGTGTAATTGGCTGATTCTGATTGATTTCACCTGGCAGCTCTGCTAGTTCTCCTTGGTTAACTTCCTACTACTTCTTTTCCTTCCTTTTCCCTTTCTGTTTCCACAGTGGGCAGCACCGCGCAAACAAGCGCAAACATGCACGCACACAGGGTTACACAAGCTAACACAGGCTTAGGCGGGTGCACATTCGTGTATACCAACTTATATGGCCTAACACAGGCTTACACAGGTGCACACCAGCGCACACAGGCTTAGACAGGTTTACACACGCACACATGCACGCGCACAGTGTAAGCAGCTTTGCAAGAAACTTTAGTGATAGCCACGGCGTACACCTTTGGTTTCTGGGTTTCAGTTTAGACAACTGTAGACACACCTCTCCTATTCCTGAGTAACTCACAGCAAACACATGCCACTCTGCTCCAGTAAGCTTACAGTCTTTTTGATACATACCCCCTCATGATGTCACCCATCTTCTACTCTGTTCCTCCCCTTATCCTACTCTTGCACTCTAGGGACATGGTTCACATAGCAGGAAATATTGGGATTCACTATCCTTATCCTCATTTGCATAGGATTGCCTATTAATGCTTCGTTACATCTCTCACACTGAGCTTCCCCCCTTAGCAACCACTACTCAGTACCCATGTTGTCTTCAGCCTGCCATTCACTTGCATGGCAGATGAATATTTTGAATTAAATCATATTTATGGCTTTTAAATTCTTGATTTTCAGATTTTTTAGTGTGCTGCACGTTTGTGTGGCGCTGCGCTACACTTAAAAATCGGAGATCGAGGGAAAAAAAATTACTTTTTATTATTTTGCAACACATAAAAATGCCAGTGGCCATATATTTGGCCATTGGCATGCTTCATCAACTGGATGCATCCCTTATTTGGAGCTGTCATGGCTCCGTTTTGCTATTAGCAGAATGGTACTCAGTTGCCAACCAAGTACATTTCTGCAAATAACACTACTCTTACTCGGACAGGTTAGTGTTTCCTGGATCGCAAATTTACCTCATTTGCATAGCTTTTAGCAGCAAATGAGGTAATTTGCATAGACTAACCCTGTCCATGCAAGAGTCGTTTTAGGAGCTCTCTTGCACGCCCCTGCCGGCTGTTCCTGGATCACTCGGCAGACATGTTGGCTGCATGGAGTCTTACACTACTCTTAGACTCCGTGCAAGCCTTCATGAATCTGGCCCATAATATACATTTGACTGCTCTGGTTATGTAATAGACTTAGGATATAGCCCTATAGACAATAAACAGAAAGCTGTTAACAGTTCTGTACAGAGTATACTGGAATTGGAGATAGAAGCTAGCCTGGACCAGTACAGGAACAGCACCAATTAGAAGTAAAGTGAGTTCTTAGTGTCTTTTTAAATTGCGTTAATGGTAAGATATAAGATAGGTGTGTAGGTAAGGAGTTCCATAGTTTGGATACATAGTTAGAGAAGAGTGCTTCCCCTGATGTGTTGAGGGGTTTAGTTACTTCAAGAAGGAATTTGTTGTTTGAGCGTAGAATCCTTTTACTTAAGTATGGTTGCAGTAAGATTTGCAGGGAAGGGGTTTTCTCCTGCTAATGCAGAATTTTATGAGTTAGCGTAAGTTGGTTGTATTGCATGAGTTGAGGAAATTCTAACCAGTAAGATATGAATTTAATGAGAAACTGATGCTACCCACTTTAAGGTCTTAGCAGGAAATAAACAGGAAACAAGCAAGTTAAAAAAAAGAACATTCCCATGATGGAATGACAAAATGCTACTTCTTCGTATGTCACATGATGCTTTCATAATGCTAGATAAAACATATATGGACAAAAAATAGATTAATTAATTCTGGTTGGAAACAAGCACAATAGAATGAATTTACCATGTCAGATAGAGAAAAAGCTTCCTCCTTTATGAAATCTGAATTTGACCTTAAAACTGGCAGATCATTACAGAAAGGAGATGTCTGTTGAGACAACAAAGAAGGGAAAACATTTTTTTCTACCATCAGCGCCTCCCACACATACACACGCACACACACACACACGCAAAAGGGAGGTATTGACATTTTTCTAAGGACAAAGATTTGTATATCTGCTTCACTAATAATAATATGTGGCTTCCTCCAAGAGTAACAGAGAAAAAGCGAGACTACCAAGTCAGTGAAATATGCATTTTCAATGAATGCAAGGTAAAACTTTTTTGGTCTCGTGTTTATTAAATGTATCAGGTAGTTTCCTTGGAATTAGAGTGATACCAGAGACTTATATATCAATAAGTGAGATGATGTTATGTTACCTTTCCCTTCCTTTTAGAAGAAATAGTGGGATGGGATTAAATTACATTTGAAAATAGTAAAACAGCTACTCTTTATGATGATTGTGAAAATCTAATGAACAGCGACACTGGTTTCTTTGCATAATTTTTACTTTTAACAGCTTGTCAACTGAGGTTAATCAGAACTACAAAAACATTTTTTTTTAGTTTTCAATAATTTCACAGTAGTGTGATATTTAGGCATTTCTTTTATTCTTTTACTGTTTCATATTCATATTCTGAACCAAGACTTAAAATTAAGACATTTTAATAGAAAATATTAGAAAATACAGTGCATTAAAGAAATAGTGTTGTACTATAACTTTTCAGCAAGAATAATTTTAAAGATAGGTTTGATAGCTTGTGTATAGAAAAACTAACATACCAGCTTTCAAACATAACTGTCTGTATTGTATCTAGAGTTAATTTAGTGGTACAAATTGGGAATTTACAATTTCTTAAATGTGTAAGTGCTTGTTACTATGAGTGTACAAACTGAACTGTATTGATTCTGAGCCTTAGAAAAATAATATTGTTTAAGATGAAGTGCACTACAGCAGGTATGTTTTAAAGGGTAATCTTATACCTGAGAAAACTGACAATCAATAACTGAAAGGGTAAGTTTTACACACACCTCTCCACTCACACACACATTGTAACAATTATACAATATGTTTTCTTTAGACAAAGTTATAGCTAGACATAAAGGTATAAAGTTACACCCCGGGATTCATGAAGCCCAGCGCAAGGATGGCGGTAGGCTTGCGCAGACAGTGCGGCATGAAGATGGCACAGTAGCACCAAATGCATATTAATGAGGGCATGCTGCCGCCACAGCCACGTGCACAGAAAAGGAGCGTGAGTGCATAGGGCGTGTCGAAGTGCCGCACGGAGGCGTGGGAATGGCAGCTGTCGATGTGCAACCTAAAATGCTTGCATACAACAAGTTGCAAGATAGTAATCACATCTGTCAGTGTCCGTGGATACTGAAACGTATGCAAAGCATGCAAGAAAGTTCCTGCGAATACAAAGTGAAGAAGCAAACACAAATGCACGGTAGGGAATAACGGGTCTCTATCCCACGAACAAATGACATGGAAGACCGTGTGGCCGTAGTCCAATGCAGTGTAGATAGCTATACCAAGTGGAAGTGAAATGCATCACATGTTAGCGAGCCGCCAGTAGGTACGTCCAGCCCAATGGTGAGGGTCACCAGCTGACCCATAATGTGAGGGAGGGTACACAGCTGGGCAGATGTGTCCATAACAAGATACACGATAAATGTAGATATCTAGCGACCGTATGTCCAAATCATATCCCACAAGGCATGTAATAGTCACATACAAAAGGTATGTCCGTATTTCACATACCAAATGTGATAGGAAATAGAATAAGCATGTAAACGAAACAGAAGGAGCATATAAACAGCTACAACAATAAGGAAACATGTAGGCTGAAAGGAACAGTATTATCCATACCGTCGCCTGTGGGGACATGTTGTCCAGTACAGTCAGATATGTGTACGGAATATATACCATCCTGGACATAGGAAAAGGTGGCATCCTATCAATGAGTAGAACAGGCTGCCAAAGTCCTGAAATCAGCGGTACAAGCCAAACTTGTCAGGATGTGTCACAGTTGAATGGGTAGTACCCGGGTATATCAACCATGTAATGAAAGTTAAGTATGGGTGTGTACCTATGTGCGTGAGGTATAGCATGTGGAAAGCAAACATGGCAGGGTAGTCCACACAACCATACAGGTACCTGACACAGGTAGGGTATTCAATGTGGTACTCTGGCCATGTCATGGGCCAACAACCAAAGCAGTGATGTATGGGGTGTGAGGAATCTGTGTGTGTGGGGGGATGGGTAACGATACAATCCTTCAAGGCGATACTGTGTCGTATGCAGAATAGGTGAACCGGAGGTGTATGAGGGAGCAGCGGGTGAAGTTGAAAGAAACACAAACAGATGTATAAACAGCTGCAATACAAGCAGACAGGCCATACTATAGAACACAATCCCACAAACATATGAATATTGAAATGTGCGAGACAAATATATAGACATGTCACCGGCACATACCCACAGATTGGTCCTGATGGAACTGGCCATAACAAATGCAACACACCTGGATGCATAATGGACTACCCAGCATCCCCTCCACATCACACAACCCGCTCCCGTACCTGAACGTCCACCAAATCCAGCCATACTTGGCCTACTGGTTTGGTGCAGACACAGCTACACATAGTGACCAGTACGCATATGTAGTGGGTAGTGTCATCCGAGGCAGTTGCAGGATTGCACACTATGTATCCCTTGCATGTAATACCCCCAGCACATTTTCGTAACGCCAAAAAGATGTTCGTTATTTCTCTTGTTGTCGATCGGTCCAATTTTAGGATATCCCTCATGGGATACATAACCTGTGTAAACATTAGAATGGAAGACACGAAGTCCAGTCCAGTAGATATCTGGACACAAGTTGGAATGTGCACTAGAGGTGCACGACACAGTCCAGCCCTAAGTGGTCATGCATACCCTACTACCCAGGATCAAACACCTGCCCGTGACGCACGTGTCCCGAAAAGAATAAGCAGGAGAATATATTGCACACATTCGCATAGTGGCACATGGTATAAGGGTGATGAAGACACTGACGTAAACCGGATACCCCTGATCCACTGTGTGAGGGACAATTAATGTGTGTGTAGGTGTGACCTGATGAACAATGGTACAATGCCAAATGTCTTGTGACCGTAGGGAATAACTATGCACCATACTGCATGTAAAAGTTGCCTAAAGCAGTCACGTCAGGATAGAATAAACGTAATTCATACAAGAAACAGGCAAACAACAAAAGTGCCAAAGGTATAAGGCTTACAGCTAGGAAACAAATGACTGTTCTAAACCTGCAGTGACCATGGCTATGTGTTGGCCCAAACAATCTGGTGTAGGGTTGTCATCTGTCCCACTTTGTGAGGGATAGTCCATCGTTGGGACAGTTGTGTCCTGACAAAAAACATTTAATATGGCAAATGTCCTGGGATTGTAGGACATAAGTATGTCCCATATGTTATGTAATAGTACCAGAAAATAATTATTGCAGTATCTACAATACCTAAATGTTACAAAAAACAGAATAAGCAAATAAATCGCTACAACAATTGGCTTTTATGTAGGCAAATAAGTA
>NC_056731.1:708674792-708682292 GCF_019279795.1 Protopterus annectens
TATAACTATCCCCTGCTATGGCACGTACTTGTTGGACATACCCTACCACTGACGGCGGGTGGTATGGAATTGTTCTGTTTAAAGCCCTCATGTAGCATCCCTTGTGGTGTCTGTGATGTTTACCTTGTGGCCCACTGCAGGACACACAATTTCTACAAGCGTTACTATGCTCAGCAAGACATCACTACATAATACCTTTTCCCACTTTATGCATTGCAGACACTTTTAATTAATACAAAACAGGCTATACATACACTAACATAATTAATACATAACAGGCTATACATACACTTACATACCGAGTGTTCTACATACCTTGTAATCATTCCGGACTTTCGTAACTATCTCTCTTACACTGTTTAAACAGTTCTATGGTATGAGCATACAGTTTGAATGTCTGGCAAGTCATCCTTATATACGTCGATACCTGTAACGTGGTTTCCTGCCGCCAATTGCTGTTCCTGAGTGACTTATTACTTGCACATCAGCTGTACAGCTACTCCATTCGCCAATTACGTGGCAACAGTGGGGTATAATTGAATTCTCCACTTGGGCATTGCCCATTTGCCCTACCTTTGGGGAGATGGCCTGTATTGTGTTTTGTTCTGTGTAATTGCAACTGCTATGTGTAGAGACACGTATAGTTTGGATTCATGTCCCCCGTGGATTGTGTGTGACGGCTAGAGTATATGGTTCTACATGTGAGTGTACCTGTCATACCAACCGTCTGATAAGGGACTATTGCAAACTAAACCTGTAACATCGCCGTTTGTTCCATTATACAACGGCTACGATTTCACATGGCGCCTTTAAATGTGTCTCTCACAAGGTATGTTAACGCTTCTGCAGATGTAATTGACTGACTGGCTGTTTGTGCTGTAATTACAGTCTGTATTGCTATAGTTTCATGTGTGTGGGGGATGTAGGTGGGTGTACGTAGCATATACAGGTTTGTGGGGCTTGCATTTCTACATATTCCATATATGTGTGTGGGCTCCTTCCCTAATTAAAGAGCTATCAGTTAGTAGACATTTGTTACGGGATTATACATTGGGCCATTGTTATTTGGTTTCTATATAGTATGCAGGTGAGGTTGATACTTCCATACCTCCGGAATTACAGCAATATGTATAGGGATGTTACTAACTGACAGCTGTCCCGTGTATTTCTGTCCCAGATATTTGCAGTCATTGCAGTTGTGTTGGTAACTGAACCTCTTTGGCATGGGTTGCCACCTTTTCAAATGGACATTGTGGGACACTTGCGGGACACACATCGGTGTTTACAGGCCGACACATACCCACAGTCAGTACACAGGATAGCACATACTTTTATCCTCAATACATACTTATTATTGTAGGACTTTGGCTACTTATCATATTGCATGTAACATTTACGTTTCTTACATACAGGCATAACTATTTAATGCAACTATTACATAATATATGGGACATAATAATGTCCTACAATCTCGGACAGTTGCCCTTTGTAATGTTTTATGTCAGGACACAACTGCCCAGGGAGCTAATGTGGGACAGGTGGCAACCGTATGCCTATGGCTAGCTATAACTACACCTACCGTAATGATCTACCTCCGGGTTGGCACTGACAGACACACGATGCAGACACACACACACACATTACAGTCACATGGAAATGCACACGGCACCCTCAACACACACATACACAGACTACGGCAATCACAAACACAGTTGAACACAGTACCTACGTGGACCGCAACACCAGCAGCGGTAACTAAATGTCCCTTCTTATCGTGATAATATTACTCGCGGTTCTAGTGTTCCGGTACTGTGTTCTTTCAGTCTTTCAGCCTTATGGTTACGCGTGTCGGTATGTGACACATTCCATAGTTGGCGGTGTCCTATTTATTTGTACCTCCAAGGTTTTATGAATGTCGTTTACCTATCTATATATTTGCAGATATCGGTGAATCCGTATATATCAACATATATCTCTCTATCACCCTTTCTATCTGTATTATATCTTTGTATATATGTATGTATATATATATATATATATATATATATATATATATATATATATATATATATATATATATATATATATATATATATATATATATATACATATATATATATATATATATATATAGATATATATATATATATGTATATATGTATATATATATATATATATATATATATATATATATATATATATATATATATATCTGAAAGGGAAAGTGACAGGCAAACTACACCTTTCATTGTGTACTTGTCGATGTATACTGTTTCCTGGACTCCGCATGTTTGTGACTGAACCTGTCACATTACACACCTGCCGTAGGTACATCTTGGCTACCATAGTGTTAGGTGATTGTATACATGATTGCGTGTTCTACTCCTGGCAGTGGTCATTTTACCCCTCAGAGCAGGAGCTATTAGTATAGGGGTGAATAATGCTGGTTTCACCTATTCTGGACATCATTGACCACGATCTGTGCTATATTCAGAGATGTTTGGCCCTGTTTCGTGCATATCCGTATACTCATATTTAAACAACGCTTACCAGAACTGGGCAATGCATATTCCCGCTAACGTGTGCTAAACATAATCTGATGACCTGCATCTGACATGCATTATTCGTGCCTTTGGGATTACGTTACATCCCTTGCAGGACGTGGGGCCGGGAACATGCACGATGGTCACTGCATTTACCACTTGGCCATCTGGGATTTGTACACGTGTTATGGCGGTTTGTATGTGGAGTATACTACGGCTGTTACTCCATACTGCACTCACATGGGTAACTCAGTTAGTTTACATATGGATGAGTCCAATTACTGGTATGTCCATGTGATGTTTACTGGATGTGCTCCAGCATTGGGTATGTATATCACAGTGAGCCACACACGGTAATGTGCTACACCTTCAAACGAATGTAGGTGGAGCATGCTGGGGTGACGAATACCTGTCATGGGTACACCCCATGCCTTGAGACAACATCCATGATTACATTATCTGGAGCCCCTCATTAACGCAGCAGGGAATCTGTGCAGAGTGTGTGCAGAACAGTGCTTACACACATGTGATCCCGCGATTGCCTCTGCTCCACTGAGTGACAGTTGCTTACTCGATGTTGTGGCGACAGCAGACACTGTTTGCCTCGTTTGGTGTATGGCCTCTGACAATCGGGCGTGTACCTACCGATGTACCTAGGAACCTATACGCACAGCACCAACATCTGCTGATAGGCGCATGTACTGTTCAGGTGTTGACATTCCTTGTTCCAATAGCTGTTGGGTGTACAATGTTTGAGGGCTGCCTATGTCAGACTCACACAGTGGGCCACCTCTACATTACAATTTACAGGTGGTCGTGTGTGTGTGCCATCCACTTTACTGTGTGTGCAGGTGGAGAGGTGTGTCAGTCTGATGGGGCCTACACTGTCAGAGTATGTGCTATACGTTCCCTCTTTGTCAAGGCGTAGGCATATTGGGCATGCCTCCGTCTACCTACTGGGGCTGGCACAGGGTGTTCATGGTCCGAATCCCTCTGTGCCTGTGATGGCCTTGGCAATTGCAGTGGGCTATGAGGGCCTTCACCATTTTGTCCCTGCTGCAGCTGTTTCCGCAGGATCATGTTATGTAGCATGGCACATACTATGAAGATGTGGGCACACATGCCTGGAGAGTACTGCAAGGCTCCACCAGATGTGTCCAAGCAACGGAACTGTGATTTCAGCATCCCAACCACACGCTCTATGATGATTCTGGTTTGTGCATGTGCCTCATTATGGCGTTCTTGCATGGGTGTGTGTGCATTTCTGATGGGAGTCATCATCCACGGCTCCAGTGCATAGCCAGCATCCCCCACTAGGTGGCCATATGGGATGTCCCCCCTGACAAATACCTGATACAGCTGTGAGGCATGCCAGATATGGGAGTCATGGTAGCTTCCAGGGCTGCCAGCACACACATCCGTGATAATGCCCTGGGCATTTCCCACAACCTGGCAGTTGATGGAGTGGAATCCCTTGTGGTTTATGTAGCGCCTACCATGCTCACTGGGTGGTAACTTGATATGTATGTGCGTGCAGTCTATCGCACCCAGTACCTCCGGGTAGTCTGCCACATGGTGGAAGTGACCCATATTGCTGGCCAACTCCTCCTGAATTCGGGGAAGTATATATGCTCATTGGCATGTGGTAACATGGCATCCAGGAACTGGTGTAGTACCCTGGATGCTGATGCCTGTGAGATCCCCATTATATCTCCAGTTGGCCTTTGAAAGGTACCTGTGGCTAGTATTCGCAAGCTTACACATACCTTCGTGTCCACTGGGATGGGTTCCCCTCTGTTGTTTCTGGTTCTCAGGCGTGGCTGGCACAGCTCAACTATTTGCTGTAGGATGTCCCTGTCCACCCTGTAATGCTCTACTATCTCCAGATCATGTAGCCCCTGGTAGGTTACCCTTGGTCTGAACACTCTTCTCCTCCTCCGGGGCCTGTGGTGGTTGTCAGCATCATCCTCCACAACATCGTCAGTCTCTAACACATGGTGATGAATCACAGCTATGGCAGCTCCCAACATGTACATTTTAAAAGTTCCCCATGTGTTTACACCTATGGTGCAGTGTTTGGGAATACACAGGTGTGTGTAGGGTGCTTTCACACTTTATACTATTGTGCTGTGAACACCGATGATGTCATAGCGTGTGTATGTACGATCGTAGCTACAGGGTATCTTATGTGCTTTACTACAGGGACTACTATTGTTGTGCCTTTGGTGTTGACTTACATTTGGCTGCTGTGGATTACCTCTTGCCCTTCCCTTTACATTTCTTCATGTTTCACCTACAATTTTCTGGCATGCATCCAGCAGCCTGCTTTCATTTGTACTTTCCTAGACCTGGCTTATCTTGCATAATGTGTTCTATTGCTGGTCTGCTGTAGGTTTGCTTTGCTCTGCTATGACAGTTCTCCTTTCTTTGCAATCCGATGCCTCCCCTATCCTGTTTTGCAAGTTTCTGCGAGCAGACTTGTCAGCTGCCATCGATTGCCCGCTGTGAGTTAATAGGTGTTGATTGCTCAGTTGTACTCCAATTACCCTACTGTGGCATTTCCTTCTTTTCTTCCCCTGACCTTCCTGTTTGTGCTATGGTTCGTGGCACGTGCATCCGCTTACCGGGTTTCGGGCATGTTTTCATCCCCGTACACATGCACTTTCGGGCACCATGTGTGCTCTCAGCTAAACGATTCTATACCTACCTTCCCACCCCTGTTCTGCAGCTTTGCTTAGCAATGGCCAGGCCAAATTTGCATTGCTCCAATGTGCTTACAGCTACAGTGGCACACCCTACTGCTGATGTCATGTATACCTCTGAGCCACTCCTTGGTGTTTTAGTGCTGCGCCGTATGGTACATCCTTAATCCGGTGGGACATTTGCGATTCAGTATTACCTGCCTCATTTACATGGCATTGACTACTAATTCATAGTTACCGCGCCAAACACTGTCACAGACCCTTAGCAACCCCTGCAGTTTGGTTGTGGTGTACCATGCATACCATTGCATATTATGGTGAAATCCTGATTTGTATTACATTGCGATTTTCTGACACTTGTATATATTTTCTTTGTGTTCCAGTTTGTGCACACATGCCCTGCGGTTGTACTTTGCGTTACTGTGGACATGACATTAAATGTTATTTTTTAGGTGTTGTGCATCTTTTCTTATGCCATTGGCTGTGTATTTAGCCATTGGCATATGTTAACTTTGTAATACATGAGTCTGGTCTGCTTCCATAGCTCCAATGTTCTGTTTGGGAAAATGTAAACCGTGTTTTTTGGTTTACATTTCTGTTGGCTTACGCTACGCCTGCACCACTTCATGAATCGCTATTTACCTTCATTTGCATGGTGCGGCACTGCACATGGGGTGATTAGCGTACCTACGCTGAGGGCTGCGCAGTTCTGACATACGCCGTTAGTGCACGTGGAATTGGATCGTACCTGAATCGCTCGACGGCCATATTTGGCATTATACCGCCTACGCTACACCTGCGCCTGGCGCAAACTTCATGAATCCCTGGGACAATATACCATGCGGGGTAAGAGACTTAAATTAACTTTTATAGTTTAGAAAGAAAATATTTTTCCACTATTTTAATTTATCACTAAAAGATAAACTGTTTCATGATTTATAATACTGATTTCACTGATATAATTTAGCATCAGGATAAAAAGCAATCCATTGTTAAAGCTAATTAAACTTAATTAGACAAAAATGCTATAACAGAAAATTAGGACTTGCACCATACTTGTGGAATAAATTAGATTCTTCACATAGAAACTATCCCATCTTTTGACTACATTGTATTATTTTTGACAATGTCAAACATATTGATACCTTTAATAAACACATAAGTGACACAATTCTGAGAGCAAGAGTAGTTTACAAGATATTGACTTGTAACAAGTATATTTTGCATATGTAAGAAACTAGATTTAATATTTAACATCTATAAACTGAAATAGTATTTGATTTCTGAATTTAAGAAACAGTGAATAAAAAATTCTTCTCAAAGTTATTGATAAGATGCCAGAAAACTCTATACATTTATGGTCTTCTAGTATCCTTTTCATTATAACAAGAAATGACAAAAGCAGATTTATTGGTTAAATCTAACTTATTTAAATAAGTAAATACATTTTTGTGTGCATATCAGTTTATGAGAAACTGCTAGATAATTGACAGGCATGTCATTATTTTTATTGGTCATGTAATATTGCTGTCTTTTTTAAACAGATTTCTCTATGAAATTTCTAAACTAAAGGAACATACTGGAGTTATAAATCAGACTAATATTACACATCCTTGAATACATGACTGAATGTCTGGCACAGGATATGTTATGCTGATATAAGTAAACACATAAAGATAGTTCAAAGGAAAATGCTGCTATAAGAAAACAAACAAGATTAAGAAAGGGGTATATCATGTACAGTAGTCCATCTAGTAGCAGAGATATATGGCAAGTGACAGATGGAAGAGCAGACATGAGAATCACGGATTCTATGTGACGAATAACTGATATAGTGCATGCTACATGCATGAGATTACATTGCATTGAGGAAATGTTCTTATGGCACCTATATATGTGATAGATGTTAGGCCATTAAAATGACTACCTCATTGGTAATATGTTTAGAACAGTATAACAGCAGAAGTAGGTTGTATATTATTTAGAGTATATTTTGCTTTGGTTTTCTGCTTGTAATTTAAATGGTTCAAACTACCCTGATTTTGCTATGAGTGCACTGTGCCATTTTGTAATGTCGCCATGTTGCCTTCATTACTCCCAATATTTACGTGTAGCAAGCTGACTTTCAATGAAAACTCTTGCAGGTGTTTGTTTTACCACTATCAAAAAGTCTCATTTATTTCTAGCACACTTTTTAGATGTAGGTTACAATAAGCATATAACAAGTTGTGTCTAGGTATATCACCAAAAATCAT